>NC_074687.1:5388254-5440754 GCF_029448725.1 Salvelinus fontinalis
TCCTAAAGGACTGTCTTTCTCAGCCCGTATGGCTAAGTGTGTATTTGAGAACACAAGTACATGGAAATCAGCAGCTGTCTGGAACAAAGCGAGAGTGGAGGTCATTATCCATCCACACCACACAGGCAGACAGGAAGTTATCCATCTACATCACACAGACACAGGAAGTGAAGGCAAAGAGATCCTGAGGTCTGTTGAGACAAAGTCATTGATCTTGAATTGATTGATTGAAACTCTTTAAAGAGTATCTTAAATGAATCCCATGGCTTTTCTTTTAAATGTCTCTTTAATTTATCCCTTCAATCAAATGGCTGTGACAGGCCAACCTCCCTATTTTGGACAGCTTTAGGAGGATGGATTTGACTTCCAAAACCTCAAGTCTAGCAAAGTCTCTCAATCACTTCCCTGAATTGCATCATTTTTGTTCCATGTCAGCGCTAGCACACCTGATTCAACCAGATATACTAGCACCAGATATGCTTGTTTAGTTTAGTTTATTTGTTTATTTACCAGGGACAGGCACAGGTAAATCAGATGTGTTTGTGCTGGGCTGGAACCAAAATGCATCCTGTAAGTTCTCCAGTCATGAATTGTGGAGAAGGAGAAAGTGCTGGGCATACACTGCTTGAATTAACGTTGAATAGATGTTTAATTGATGTCTGTGCCCAGTGGAAGGGACCAAAATGTAACCATAAAAAATAAGCCCAGTAAACTCACAATGGAGAAAGTATAACTTTGCATTTTCCCAAGCTGCAAAACAATGTCAAAGACATGGAATTTTAGGATTTCTATGAATACTTAATTATATCTACATTATATTCCAAAAAATGTTTTACCACTTGGAGGACTATGTTGGCCTTTCAAGAAGCACAGGTATTCATTGCACATTAAGTGGAGTGGGAGTTAACCTTTTCCCTTGTGAGTTCCAAATATCTCTAACGGTCGCCCCAGCGTGTTTTTTTTTATACAGGTGATGTCACAATGCACTCACTGTTCCAAAATGTGATTGTTACGTAACAGGACAGGTATCCCTCCCTGCCCTCAAACCAAGGCACGCTGCCTGCTAATTATCTGTAACCTATGTTTCAACGTCAATTTCAAATAAGTTTCTAACAAGTTTCATTTTCTAACAACAGTTTCAATTGAGGTGTGTTCCGCCTCCTCATTAATTCACATAGAAGTAGCTCATTTCACTGTTGCGGACAATTTGTTTGAGGCTTGGGATGAGTTGGACCGCAGAGTGAAGGAAAAGCAGCCAACAAGTGCTCAGCATATGTGGGAACTCTTTCAAGACTGTTGGAAAAGCCTTCCAGGTGAATCTGGTTGAGAGAATGCCAAGAGTTTTCAAAGCTGTCATCAAGGCAAAGGGTGGCTACTTTGAAGAATCTAAAATCTAAAATATATTTTGATTTGTTTAACACTTTTTTGGTTACTACATGATTCCGTATGTTTTATTTCATAGTTTGGATGTCTTCACTATTATTATACAATGTAGAAAATAGCAAAATTAAGAAAAACACTTGAATGAGTAGGTGTGTCCAAACTTTTGTCTGGTTCTTTATATGTAGGGAAGCATAATGTATTTACTGTTTTATTCATGTTTTCAATTACTGCTGACAAATCATGCATTCCCATTCTTGCATAGATTGTAATAGACACATTTGATGTTGTAACGGCTCTCGTCGAAAGGAGTGGACTAAAGCGCAGCGTGGAAAGTGTACATGATTTTTATTATAAAAAAAACACTCAAACAAAATAACAAAGCGAAAACGAAAGCGCACAGGTCTGTCAGGCAGAAACACAAAACAGAAAACAAGATCCCACAAAACCCAAATGGAAAACGACAATTTATATATGATCCCCAATCAGAGACAACGATAGACAGCTGCCTCTGATTGGGAACCACACTTGGCAAAAACAAAGAAATAGAAAACATAGAATGCCCACCCAAATCACACCCTGACCTAACCAAATAGAGAAATAAAAAGGCTGTCTAAGGTCAGGGTGTGAAAATACCCCCCCCTAGAGGTGCAGACTCCGGCAGCAAAACCTGACTCTATAGGGGAGGGTCTGGGTGGGCACCTATCCTCGGTGGCGGCTCCGGTTCGGGACGTAGCCCCCGCACCGCACGCTGATCCCTCCACTTCCGTGGAACTGGACCGTGGATCGTCGCCGGAGATTACGGACCGTGTATCGTCGCCGGAGGAACCGGACCGTGGATCATTGCCGGAGGCTCTGGACTGGGAACCCACGCTGGAGGCTCCGGACTGCAGACCTCTGCTGGAGGCTTCCGGACTGGAGACCGTCGCTGGAGGCTCCGGACAGGAGACCGCCACTGGAGGCTCCGGACCGGGGACCGTTGCTGCAGGCTCCGGACCGGGGACCGTCGCTGCAGGCTTCATGCCATGGATCATCACTGGAGGCTTCGTGCCATGGATCATCACTGGAGGCTTCGGGCCATGGATCATCACTGGAGGCTTTGTACGTTGAGCCGGAACAGGTTTCACCTGGAAGTGGAAGCCCGGTAGCCCGGTACGTGGAGCTGCCACAACGCGTCCTAGCTGGATACCCACTTTAAGCTCTGAGCTATGAAAACGCACTGGAGGCTTATTGCGGAGAGCCGGCGCAGGATATACTGGGCCGTGGAGGCGCACTGGAGGTATGGAGCTTAGAGCTGGCACAAAGCGTCCTGGCTAAATACTCCCTGTAGCACGGGCAAATGCGGGGAGCTGGAACAGGGAGCACTGGGTTGTGCTGGCGAACTGGGGATACCGTGCGTAGAGCTGGCGCAGGATATCCTGGTCCGAAGAGACGCACCGGAGGCCAGGAGCGCTGAGCCGGCACAATCAGTCCTGGCTGAATGCCCACTCTAGCACGGCAACTGCGGGGAGCTGGAACAGAGCGCACCGGGCTGTGAATGCGCACTGGAGCTATGTGTGGCGCCATGTTTGTTGAAATCATACAGTGCATTCTGGTTGTCACGTAAACATCTGCCAGACCAAAGATGCTATAAGAAAATGAAGTAAAGGGATGGTTCACTCGGCTGACTTATTGTAACTATTGTTACTTAGAGTTGCCAGCTCAGACCCCCTTTCCAGGGGTTTTATTTTTAGCTTATAAACTTCTCCTGTGTTTGCCCCTCGTGTATTGATTAATCCCCCATCATTGAAATATTTACAGCATCATATCCTCCCACGATAACTTCTGCCATTTCTACCCCCATTGACTTTACAATAAAAGGTGAATTAAAGAATAAGGTTGTGAAGAACCTTTATTTCCCATCAGTACAACACTTTGTTTTGACGGTTTTCAGACAGCAATGCTGTTTAGATGCGTTTTCTGCGTCAATTGTTATTTTGCTACTATTCCAAACACATTTTTGCGACGGTACGCTGCAGGACCACTCAACAATGATCACAAATATGTGATTGTACGCATCAAAGGGATAAGGCTCAAATGAACATGTACAGTACATGTACAGTATGTCTCTCTATGTTCCTGTGTATAACTTCTGCTGCATTTCTGAGACAAAAGATTTCCCAAGACATACAGTACACCCCTTCTATCCACACCTACACATCCTTCCTGTTGCTAAGAAACTTAACCTGCTACCTATTTCATCTCTACAATTGCTAAGCAACCACTTGGTGTTGTCGATTTATGGACGTGGCGATTGAGTGGGAGAGTTTGAATCATCTCTATTAGTGGAACTTTAATGCAGTACTGTGGTCAATTGACTGAGATGATTTTGACTGAGATGGATTTTGATTGAATTTATTTATTTATTGCTGTTAATGAGCCTATACTAATTACCCAATTAGACATCTGATATGAAACACAAAAAAGGTACTAATTGGAATGCAGATCCAAAACAAAATCAAAAGCTTGACACACTATGAATAATTTGAATAGCTGTTTACTCTCTATCAATCTGATGTGACACACACACACACACACACACACACACACACACACACACACACACACACACACACACACACACACACACACACACACACACACACACACACACACCACCTCTCTCAGTAGGGCTGGGAACAAAAGCCACATTTTTAGATGAAAATTAGTCACCAAAAAATTGCACACAATTATCTACACGATAACTTCTGCATGTTACCACCATTATGCCATACTGCCATTTCATTGGCAAATGGAGCTTCCGTATGCCTGATGTTTCCACCTACATTTCCTGTATGATTCACAAAAGGCCAGTTGAATGTACTCCATGTATAGTGAGTATCCCTGATTTAAGCATGTGACCAAAAGGAGAGGGGACAGGTGCGCAGATACAGATAATTTCAAAATCAATCATTTCCTCTCTCTCTCTGGTAACCATGGTGATTTTTGACAGATGCAGGTGCATTTGCTAATGCTAACGTTTACGGAAGCGCCAGCGCTTCAGCTGTCGAACCCTGATTTGAAGTTGGTACCTGACAGAGCAGACACGTTGCACCCCGCCACCAGCTGTTCTCCGTTGTCAAGGAGATGTTTGTTCTTTTCCGTTGCGGCGTGGCGTCTCCCTCAACACCTGCTGTCCTGTCAGAGTCACACATTGCTCACCCAGCGCTGCTCTCAGCCGATAATGTTAGACTGTCACTACAGAGTGCAGCTACAGTAGACTAGACATTCTAACTTTTATAGTGTCTCTTTAGTCAAACCAACGTTGCTCTGGTCCAATAGTGTTAAGTGGTTGTATCTACAGTATCACTACAGAAGTCATCCACTGTAGGCTCTACATCTACAATATTATGTAACAAGTGTAGTCAACCCTCCTCCAGATGAGCTGCTGTCTTTGCAGGGTTTTAATCCAGCGCTAAACAAACACACCTGATTCAGCCAATCAAAGTCTCAAGGAGCTTGTTGAGTTGTAGAATCGGGTGTGTCAGAAGATCCTACCCCTGGTATACAGTATATCCACTGTAGTGTCTGTGTGTCTAGTATTCAATCTAGAGTTGTATGTCATCCTGACTGCAAACTACATTTCCCTATGGGACTATAAATACAGTGTAGTAATCTTCAACTATTTATTTTGATAATAAACCCTTCACTTTCTCCACCACATTGACACAGTGTAGTTATTTTGAGTGATCGGACAGTGGCAAGAAGGCGTATAGTGTTGATGTTCAGTTGGATATGTGCCATATTGTCACTGAGCAGTACATGTTATCTCATGCAGTTTGTAGTGTATGTACAAGGCCACAGACAATATAACTAACAAATAACCTGTTTGACCCTGTGTCGTGTGTACCTTCAGCATCACCTCGTCTGCATATATGGATATGAAACCGCTGCTCCTTGTCTCATTCTCTCTGACTGAACAAGCTGAACCCTCCTCCTTCACTCTATCAGCTTTTACACCCCAATCCCCCAACACACACACACACACACACACACACGCACGCGCACACGCACACGCACACGCACACGCACACGCACACGCACACGCACACGCACACGCACACACACACACACACACAAATGCACACACACACACAAATGCACACACACACACAAATGCACACACACACACAAATGCACACACACACAGTTCATCTCAGTCACTCTGCAAGTCTTGTGACGTTAACCAGCCACCTCCAACATGTCATCAACCACATGGACAAATGTAGACATGATGCGTGTGTGTGCTGACAGAGAGACTAGTTGAGAGACAAAAGTTGTAGAGCCCAGATAGAGAGAGAGAATTGCTGCCACCCCCGTCAGAGGGTTTCGATTGGTTGCAATCAAAGTGCTTGTGGCGTGTTTGTGGCGTGTTTGTATACCAACTATAATCTGGTGGATAGTTTATGTTGGCTTACACATCACTGACAAACTGAAATGGACCACCCACACAGACAGTGTGGTGAAGAATGTGCCACAGAGCCTCTTCAACCTCAGGAGGCTGAAGAAATTTGGCTTGTCACCTAAAACCCTCACAAACTTTTACAGATGCACAATTGAGGACATCCTGTCGGGCTGTATCACCGCCTGGTACGGCAACTGCACCGCCCTCAAATGCAAGGCTCTCCAGAGGGTGGTGCGGTCTGCACAACGCATCACCGAGGGCAAACTACCTGCCTTCCATGACACCTACAGCGCCTGATGTCACAGGAAGGCCAAAAAGATCATCAAGGACAACATCCACCCGAGCCACTGCTTGTTCACCCCGCTATCATCCAGAAGGCGAGGTCAGTACAGGTGCATCAAAGCTGGGACCGAGAGATAGAAAAACAGCTTCTATCTCAAGGCTATCAGACTGTTAAAACTTCTTGTCAATATTTTCACTTTGGAAAAAATCGTGCCCAAATTAAACTGCCTCGTACTCTATTCTAGATCATACAATATGCATATTATTATTACTATTGGATAGAAAACACTCTCAAGTTTCTAAAACTGTTTGAATTATATCTGTGAGTAAAACAGAACTCATTTTGCAGCAAACTTCCATACAGGAAGTGAAAAATCTGAAAACGAGGCTCTGTTCCAGGGCCTGCCTATTCAACTGGCTTATATTTATCGATATGCATGCACTTCATACGCCTTCCACTTGATGTCAACAGGCAGTGGAAGGTGGAATGGGGTGTCTAGCTTGATCTGAGGTCAAACAAGAGCTTTTGGAGTGGCAGGTCAGGAATTTCCTTTCTCTACCTAGGCGCGTGAAGCAACCCCATATTGTCTTCTGATAAGCGTTCGGTATACACGGCTAATATCTCCGGCTCTGATTTTATTTGATACATATTAGAAAAACATCATAAGGTAGGTTTTTTCAATCGAGTTTCATCAGTTTATTCAAAATTTATTGGGACTTTTGGAGTTTTCCGTTCTTTGCGTCGAGAGAAACTGGGAACGTCATCAACATTGGCTAGCATTGTGGCACGAATTCGACAGGAGAAAAGGACATTCTAAAACCAAACAACGATTTATTCTGGAAATAGGACTCCTTGTACAAGATTCTGATGGAAGCTCAGCAAAAGTAAAAACAATTTATGATGGTATTTCGTATTTCTATGGAAAATGTTATTTCTATTCTCCGCCGTTTTGGCGGGCGCTGTCTCGCAATAACGCAAGCTGTTTGTTATGGTAAAGTTATTTAAAAAAATCTAACACGGCGGTTGCATTTATAACCAGTGTATCTTTCATTTGCCATACAACAAGTATTTTTATGTAAAGTTTATGATGAGTTCTTTGGTCAGATTAGGTGAGTGTTCAAAATAGCTCCTGACATTCTGGGGAAATGTTGCTACATTTTAACCTGATGTTATAAGAATGTCATCTAATGAGGTTGTTCAAGGTTAGTGATTAATTTTATATCTTTTGCTGGTTTTTGCGAATGCTATCTATGCGGTGAATAAATGCGTTTGTGTGTGTGGGTATTGTGGTAAGCTAATATAATGCTATATTGTGTTTTCGCTGTAAAACACTTAAAAAATCAGAAATATTGGCTGGATTCACAAGATGTTTATCTTTCATTTGCTGTACACCATGTATTTTTCATAAATGTTTTATGATGAGTATTTAGTTATTTCACGTTGCTCTCTGTAATTATTCTGGCTGCTTTGGTGATATTTTTGATGGTAGCTGCAATGTAAAACTATGATTTATACCTCAAATATGCACATTTTCGAACAAAACATAAATGTATTGTTTAACATGTTATAAGACTGTCATCTGAGGAAGTTGTTTCTTGGTTAGTGACTAATTATATCTCTATTTGGTCGCTTTTGTGATAGCTACCTATGCGGTAGAAACATGGTGAAAATATGCGGTTGAGTCTTTGGCTATTGTGGTTAGCTAATAGAAATACATATTGTGTTTTCGCCTTAAAACATTTTAAAAATCGGAAATGATGGCTGGATTCACAAGATGTTTATCTTTCATTTGCTGTATTGGACTTGTGATTTCATGAAAATTATATTATATGATATCCCTGTCCCGTTAGGCTAGGCTATGCTAGTCAGTTTTTTTGATGAGGATGCTCCCGGATCCGGGATGGGTATTAAGTAAAGGTTTTAAACAGCCATCACTAGCACAATCACTGGCTGCTTTAAAGAATGGAATACTAGTCACTTTAATAATGTTTACATATCTGGCATTATTCATCATGTATATACTGTATTCTATACTATTCTACAATATCTCAATCACTTAATAATGTTTACATGTCTTGCCTTACTCATCTCATATGCATATACTGTTTTTAATACTGTTTCTTAGTCCGTTCCGCTCTGACATTGCTCGTCCATATGTATATAGTCTTAATTAATTCCTACTTAGATTTGTGAGTATTGGGTATATGTTGTGTAATTTGTTAAATATTACTTGTTAGATATTACTGCACTGTCAGAGCTAGAAGCACAAGCATTTCGCTACACCCACAATAACATCTGCTAATCACGTGTATGTGATTTTTTAAAATTTGATTTGAGTTTGATTTGTTGGCCGATCTAACTGAGTGTCCAAAAGATTAAGAACACCTTCCTAATTTTGAGTTGCACTCCCCTTTGCCCTCAGAACAGCATCAATTCGTCAGGGCATGGACTCTGCAAGGTGTCGAAAGAGTTTCACAGGGATGTTGGCCCATGTTGACTCCATAGTAGTGTAAAGCTGGCTGTCCTTTGGGTGGTTGACCATTCTTGAAACACACAGGAAAGTGTTGAGCATGAAAAACCCAGCAGTGTTGCAGTTGTTGTCACACTCAAACCGGTGCGCCTGCCACCTACTACCACATCCCCGTTTAAAGGCACCTAAATCTTTTGTCTTGCCCATTCACCCTCTGAATGGCATACATATAGTATACAATTTGTGTTTCAATTGTCTCATGGTTTAAAAATATTTCTTTAACCTGTCTCCTCCCCTTCATCTAAACTGATTGAAATGGATTTAACACGTGACATCAATAAGGGATCATATCTTTCACCTGGATTCACCTGGTCAGTCTATGTCATGGAAGAAGTTCCTAATGTTTTGTACACAGTTTATATCCTTGGTTGATTAGTCTCCCAAGAATACACATATGTGTGTGCGTGCATCTTTTTGGATGGGTGTACGGATTATGGATTACGGATTAACACTATGTTCACAGGAGGGACTCTGTGACGAGTTATCATCCTCCTTCAGGTTGCTACAAGGGCTTGGACTCGTCCACTTGGCAAATGATTGTGAAAGGAAAGGTGGGGTCTGTTCATTTTTCTCTCTCTCCTTTTCTCTCTTCTCTGGTTCTCTCTCCCTCCCTCTCTTTTTGTGTCCTGGCAGCATTGACGGAATAAACTTGGGGACACGGAAATGTTGAGGACATTTTACCTTTTTGTCAGTATATGCACTGTATGGGAACATACTTGTCTGAGAATAAGTGCAGGTTTTAAGTCTCAGAACTACACTACAGACCTTTCATGAGTATTCTTGAGATCTCTGTAAATAGAAAGGGCCATGCTGCTTCTTATTGTTGTAACAGGCTGGACTAGAGTACTTGATAAGCAGTCAGGACTTATCTCTCTCTCTCTCTCTGCAGTTTGAAATATCCCTCTTTGTTCAGGTTTTTATGTAAGGACAATTCTGCCTCTGTCTCTTTCAGTTCTGCAAAAGCCACAGCAGAACATCCTCTCAGATACATCCGCAAAACTCTAAAGAGGAGAGTCAAAATCTATTTAATTCAACATTTATTTTTAAGGACCAAGCATCCGAGGTGCAGTTTGAAGATCATTGAAGTTTTCATCATCCTTTAAAATACTGGACGTCAGAATTGACAAGTAGATTCAAAGATTTAACAGACAGACAGACAGACAGACAGACAGACAGACAGACAGACAGACAGACAGACAGACACACACACAGACAGACACACAGACAGACAGACAGACACACAGAAAGACACACAGACACACAGACAAGATGTCAGATGAATACATATTTCTCAAGATGATGTCGTAAGCTTCATAACACCGTAACCCACGGCATAAGGGCTCAACACACAGTGATAACAACCACACAAAGACACACCACAACCACAGAATCTGACCAGTAGAGTGACTCCAGAAACATGTCAGAGGAAGGCCCTAAAAATTGTCAGAGACTCCATTCGCTCTAGTCATAGACTGTGCTCTCTGCTACCTCACGGCAAACAATACCAGACGCGCCAAGTCTACGTCCAAAAGGCTCCTTAACAGCTTCTACCCCCAAGCCATAAGACTGCTGAACAGCTAATCAAATAGCTGCCCGGACTATTTGCCTTGATCCTCCCTTTTTTTAAGCTGCTGCTACTCTCCGTTTATTATCTATGCATAGTCACTTTACCCTACCTACATGTTACCTCAATTACCTCAAGCTGTACCCCCCACACATTGACTCTGTACCAGTACCCCCTGCATATAGCCTTGCTATTATTATTTTATTGTGTTACTTCTTGTTTTGATTTAGCTTATGTAGTAAATATGAACTCTTCTTCTTCTTAAATGCATTGTTGGTTAAGGGCTTGTAAGTAAGCGTTTTAAGGTAAGGTCTACATCTGTTGTATTTGACGCATGTGACAAATAAAGTTTGATTTGATTTAGTTTTACCCAATCAACTGGCTCATTATTTGGTGGTTGTAGAGTAATTAGTCTCAAGCGTCCCAAGTGTTTAATGTCACTCTTTCCCTCTCCTGCGAGACTGCCGTTAATTAAAATTCAAAAAATCTGCCTGTTTATTAGACACAGTGGCGGGTTGCCGTAGCACCAAATTGAGGTGTAATTATAGCGCTGGGTTGAAAGGCACCGTCTCGTCGCTCATCGGTTACGCTCACTATGGTAATTATTTGTGTTTTCATTTGGTGTCGCCACGGAAACAAGCAATGGCCACTTCAGAATCAAAAGGCTTGAGATCCGGAGACACTTCCATGGTTAACATGATCTCTAGAGAGTCTTGGTAATTATGAATGAATCACTGTACTCTATTGAATCCCAAGGGAGATAATAGGTTTACGTTGGCTACCATCAGCTTTCACACTTAGACATCAGACAAAGCATATGGCCATCAGAATATGGCAATCGACATGGGCTCTGACGAATAGGAACGTTTTTTATTGGGAAATTATCATTTGACAGTTGATCTACTGTATGGTGTTATTACATTCTCTGGACAGGTCATCCAGAAGTTACAGGGATATTGTTATATGTTATGTAGGGCCTGGAGTTTTACAAAGTCAAGTGAGGAAAAACTCACGAACAAACTCACAAATATTTCTAAAATCCAAAAGTATGCTGATCCTCTGTGTTGATAACAGGGAACAAAAGGAGGGTGATCTAACAAAAAGAGGAGAATGAGGGGGTGATAAACCAAACAAAAAGAGGAGAATGAGGGGGTGATATACCAAACAGAGAGAAGAATGAGGTGGTGATATACCAAACAGAGAGGAGAATGAGGTGGTGATATACCAAACAGATAGAGGAGAATGAGGTGGTGATATACCAAACAGAGAGGAGAATGAGGTGGTGATATACCAAACAGAGAGGAGAATGAGGTGGTGATATACCTAACAGAGAGAAGAATGAGGTGGTGATATACCAAACAGAGAGGAGAATGAGGTGGTGATATACCAAACAGAAAGAGGAGAATGAGGTGGTGATATACCAAACAGAAAGAGGAGAATGAGGTGGTGATATACCAAACAGAAAGAGGAGAATCAGGTGGTGATATACCAAACAGAAAGAGGAGAATGAGGTGGTGATATACCTAACAAAGAGGAGAATGAGGTGGTGATATACCAAACAGAAAGATGAGAATGAGGTGGTGATATACCAAACAGAAAGAGGAGAATGAGGTGGTGATATACCTAACAGAGAGGAGAATGAGGTGGTGATATACCTAACAAAGAGGAGAATGAGGTGGTGATATACCAAACAGAAAGAGGAGAATGAGGTGGTGATATACCTAACAGAGAGGAGAATGAGGTGGTGATATACCTAACAGAAAGATGAGAATGAGGTGGTGATATACCAAACAGAAAGAGGAGAATAAGGTGGTGATATACCAAACAGAAAGAGGAGAATGAGGTGGTGATATACCAAACAGAAAGAGGAGAATGAGGTGGTGATATACCAAACAGAAAGAGGAGAATGAGGTGGTGATTAACCAAACAGAGAGGAGAATGGGGTGGTGATATACCAAACAGAAAGAGGAGAATGAGGTGGTGATATACCTAACAGAGAGGAGAATGAGGTGGTGATATACCAAACAGAAAGGAGAATGAGGTGGTGATAAACCAAACAGAGAGGAGAATGAGGTGGTGATATACCAAACAGAAAGAGGAGAATGAGGTGGTGATATACCAAACAGAGAGGAGAATGAGGTGGTGATAAACCAAACAGAGAGAAGAATGAGGTGGTGATATACCAAACAGAGAGGAGAATGAGGTGGTGATATACCCAACACAGATAGGAGAATGAGGTGGTGATATACCAAACAGAGAGAGGAGAATGAGGTGGTGATATACCAAACAGAGAGAAGAATGAGGTGGTGACATACCAAACAGAGAGAGGAGAATGAGGTTGTTTAATGTGATTTTCTGATTAGTTCTCTGGTTGCTATATTTGCTTCCTGATCCTCAGAGGTAGAGAGAGGGGGTGGAGAAATAGGGATGGAGAGAAACAGTAAGGGAGAGTGGAGTAGGAGTGAGACTGTTTATGTGTGCTTCTGTGTATGTCTTTTGCATGTATGTGCCTCCCTGTGCTTATCTCCCTGTGTGTGTGTGTGTGTGTGTGTGTGTGTGTGTGTGTGTGTGTGTGTGTGTGTGTGTGTGTGTGTGTGTGTGTGTGTGTGTGCGTGCGTGCGTGCGTGCGTGCGTGCGTGCGTGCGTGCGCGCGCGCGCGTGTGTGTGTGTGTATGCGTGTGTGTGTGCTGGATGTGTGTGCATGTGCGTGTTGGCACATGGGAATTGTTAGAATATGGCAAATTCTGTCCATGCTGGCTTTGAAACAGATAAACGGGATACAGACTGTCTCCAATTTATTAACAGATTATAGAAACACCTCAACGACTTCATTTCTATTTGACACTCTGGGGTTTTGTGAGAACGTTTTTTTATTGGTGTGACGTCAAAAATGATTGCTCTTTATATTGACACAAGACTGTTGTACATCGATTAACTGCTTCTTGTTTGTGTGTGTGCGTGCGTGTGTGCGTGTATTCAATTATAGGCCCAAAGACAGACACATATAGCAAGAGAGTGGGCGGATGGAGAGAAAACAAGAAAAAGAAAGAAAGAAAGAGAGCATTTGTACCCCAGAGGATCTCAGTTGATATACCCCTGAATAGCATCCCAGCATCAACTCACAGAGGCCCCATGAAGCTTCAATTATTTACTGTATATAGGGATATATTGCAATACTGAAACTACACACCAAGAACATCGAACATCCAACTTGTAAAAATACTCACTCTGCAGGTTTCCAAGGAGCTGGGTTTATTAGACAAAGGCAATGTCACAAAAACAACACATTGCAACATGTGTAATAGAAACGGCAGCTATAAGAGCCATTTTCTAAAGATCGACAACATTTGAATCTGCTCAACAAGGGTTGGACTATTATATTTTGTCTAACTTTCTTTACTGCAACGGATGATGATGGGAACTGTGTCTTTTGAATAAATGATGGTCGCCAAGTCATTTTGATGGTACATGAGGTCATCACTAAGTATAAAGCTCCACATGTAGTTATAAATGCTTACTGCTTCTTTGCAGGACTTTTATTTAATTTATTTAACCTTTATTTAACAAGGCAAGTCAATTAAGAACTAATTCTTATTTACAATGACGGCCGACCCCGGGCCAGGGGACAAGGTTTGTCCTGACTTTCAGGATTGCCTGAATTGCTTTGCATTGCTTTTCTGGTCAACTGGATGCAAGTTTCACCATCCAATTATTTCAGATATACAGGAGTGCAAGTAGCACCATGGCGATACGTTGGCACATGAGAATTGTTAGAATATGGCAAATTCTGTCCATGCTGGCTTTGAAACAGATAAACGGGAGACAGACTGTCTCCAATTTATTAACAGATTATAGAAACACCTCAACGACTTCATTTCTATTTGACACTCTGGGGTTTTGTGAGAACTTGTTTTTATTGGTGTGACGTCAAAAAGGATTGCTCTTTTTATTGACACAAGACTGTTGTACATCGATTAAGGCAGCCCCCCCCCCCCCCACACTTTTCTGAATCAGAGAGGAGGAGAGGGTAAAAATTCAGTTATACAACTGACTAGGTGCCCACTTTCCCCCTTTCAATTGAAAGACATTGCAGCAGGCAGTTGTTGAAATCAATTTTCTATGTCAACTTTCTAAATGTCTACAATACCCTTCCTGGAGAAAGTTATTGAGCTTTGAGGCTTATCCTATGAAAATATGGACTAGTCAAGAATGACGGATTTATTCTGCTTTGAAGATTGATCATATTCCTAGAAACAGAGTGAAAGTTTCAAGCAGTTTCTCCATCCATTCCTGGGAGACCACATAGGGGAAGCACATTACTGTTCTAGTCCTACACCGACACACCAGAGTCAACAAATCAAGGTCTGGTTGATTCATTGATTAGTTGATTCAGGTGTTTTAGTGTTGGTCTAAAACAAGTATGGACTGCCCTGTGTGATCCCCCAGGAATGGATCGAAAACCACAAGTCTCGGATTTGAAACCACAATTCCGTTCTGCCTCACAGTGAACTGTAGTTCTATCATACTTTTTCCTCCCTTGAACGTAGTTTTTGTGTGTTTGTGTGTGTGCGTGTGCGCGTGCGCGTGTGCGCGTGTGCGTGTGCGCGTGTGTGTGTGCGCGTGTGTGTGTGCGTGTGTGTGTGTGTTTGTGTGTGTGTGTGTGTGTGTGTGTGTGTGTGTGTGTGTGTGTGTGTGTGTGTGTGTTTCCTCAATGACTTCAAGCCTCCATTATTAGATAGTTTCTCTTCTGGTTTATATCTGCATATAATTATCCATGCTTCATTTCTCTCTAATAGAGAGCTAATTCTCATTCTCACACACACACACACGCACGCGAGCACACACACACATGCGCACGAGCACACACACACAGAAACACACATACACACAAAAGAGTCAAATCCCATATTTAAGATATTCAGAAGTATGTTTAAGACAACAGTAAGTAGATCAGGCTACACACATGATGTGATTCTGCATGGGTTAGTGGAGTGGGATTTGTGCATTATTGCATTAAACATCTGTGAGTGATATTTTCCTTGCTGATGTTTTACATCTTATAATTTTCTACTTAAAAATAATTGTTTTTTTGTTTTTATTTCAGTAATACTGAGACAATAAGTGAAATTTTTTTTTTTTTTTTTTTTTTTGAACAGATCAGAAAGTTTAGCTAAAAAATGTAGATAAACTATTTGGATATTTCTTCACATTAGCAGCGCAACAATGCGCTCATGGCAGTAGGCTATAAGTGGGAATGTTCCATTAGCAGGAAAACACAATTATCAAATGTGACCGCAAATGCAATTATGCATGTAATGCTTTTATTATAATTGTGCATTTTTATGGTGAAAATTATCTTTCCCAAACTTGAAACTCACGTGCTGCTGTTGTAGGATTATTTTACTGGGACAATACTGGTCAAATTGAGATCTAATATCTGTAAGAGAGGCCTGTCAGATGAATGTCAGTTGGTGTCTCTCCTGTCATGGCGTGCTGAGAAGCAAAACAACAGAGCCTCAGTTGAACCATCGTGCTCCTGTCCTCAATGACCTGGGAACAGGTGGAGGATCCTCCTCCAGGAAGACTGAAACAGAAGACACAAACGGGAATGAGAAAAAGATGGAGAGAAAATAAAACTTTGAAGGCGAAGGTGGGTAGGGTGAGAGAGAAAATGAGTACAATAAATGGAGAGAAAGGTTTAGAGAGAGAGAGAGAGAGAGAGAGAGAGAGAGAGAGAGAGAGAGAGAGAGAGAGAGAGAGAGAGAGAGAGACCTGGGCCATGGCAGTAGACCCCAAAAATACTAAAATAATGATTTTCCAGAGAAGATCCAGATCTCAAGGAAATAGACCAAAGTTCTCAATTGGTACAAAATATATAGAGTACTGCACACACTACAATTACTTAGGTTTAAAAATAAGCTCAACTGGACACCTTAATGAGGCAGTGAATGAACTGAGAGAGAAAGCACGCAGGGCATTCTATGCCATTAAAAAGCTAATTCAAATTGGAATACCTATTAAAATGTGGCTAAAACTAATTGAATATATCATAGAACCAATTGCACTTTATGGTAGCGAGGTGTGAGGTCCACTTGCAAAACAAGATTTCATCAAATGGGACAAACACCCCATTGAAACCCTGCATGCAGAGTTCTGTAAGATTCTCCTACATGTCCAGAGGAAAACTACAAACAATGCATGCAGGGCAGATTTAGGCCAATATCCACTAATAATAAAAACTCAAAAAAGAGCAATTAAGTTTTGGAAACGTCTAAAATACAGTGATCCCCTCTCATATCACTACCAAGCCCTGCAATGCCAAGAGCTGAGCAAAGAAAAGAGTCCCCTCATCCAGCTGGTCCTGGGGCTGAGTTCACAAATCTGTTCTACTCACACACTGAGCCTCAGGACCAGAACATCCAATCAATCAGGATAAACCAAATTACAACACAGTCAAAACAAAACGACATTGCTTATTGGGAAACATAAGCACAAACACAAAGCAAAATGCAGTGCTATCTGGCCCTAAATCGACAGTACACCGTGGCTAACTATTTGACCATAGTTACTGATCAAAACCTTAGAATAACCTTGACAAAGTACAGGTTCAGTGACCACAGCCTTGCCACTGAGAAGGGTAGACACAGGAAAACCTGGCTCCCCGTAGAGGAAAGGCTGTGCAACCACTGCACCACAGCAGAACCTGAGACAGAGCTGCATTTCCTGACAAAATGTGAAAAATATAAAAAAATTGGAGAGTGTAATTTCCCCAAATTTGAAACCCTTATTCAAGGTTTCAAAGACCTCTCTGATGAGAGTAGGCTACCTGTCCTGTTGGGGGAGGACGCAGAGAGCTGTGGGTTGGCAGCGCACTACATTGCTGCCTGCCATAAGTTGAGGGACAGTGTCTGACAGACCAATCAACCTGCACATGTCCTCTACTGTATGCTTAGTTATTGTGCAATGTATGGTTATTTTGACGCTTGGTTATTGTTGTTACTGTTGTCCCGTTGACAATTTTGATTCTCATTTGTATTTTTATATTGTAAATATCCAAAATAAGCTTTGGCAATATGTACATTGTTATGTCATGCCAATAAAGCAAATTTAATTGAATTGAATTGAGAAAGAGACAGAACAGGGGAAAAGAAAATGACACAGAGAGAGGTAGGGGACGAGATATAAGGAGCGGATAGAGAGTGGGGGAGAGTGAGAAAAGGGAAGAGAGATAAGGAGTGAATAGGGAATTGGGGGGAGAGAGAGAAGGGAAGGGAAGAGATTTAAGGAGTGGATAGGGAGTTGGGGGAGAGAGAGAGAAGGGAAGAGAGATAAGGAGTGGATAGAGAGTGGGGGAGAGTGAGAAAAGGGAAGGGAGATAAGGAGTGAATAGGAAGTTGGGGGAGAGAGAGAGAAGGGAAGAGAGATTAGGAGTGGATAGAGAGTGGGGGAGAGTGAGAAAAGGGAAGAGAGATAAGGAGTGAATAGGGAATTGGGGGGAGAGAAAGAAGGGAAGAGAGATAAGGAGTGGATAGGGAGTTGGGGGAGAGAGAGAAGGGAAGAGAGCTAAGGAGTGGATAGGGAGTTGGGGGAGAGAGAGAAGGGAAGAGAGATAAGGAGTGGATAGGGAGTTGGGGGGAGAGAGAGAAGGGAAGAGAGATAAGGAGTGAATAGGGAGTTGGGGGGAGAGAGAGAAGGGAAGAGAGATAAGGAGTGGATAGGGAGTTGGGGGGAGAGAGAGAAGGGAAGAGAGATAAGGAGTGAATAGGGAGTTGGGGGGAGAGAGAGAAGGGAAGAGAGATAAGGAGTGAATAGGGAGTTGGGGGGAGAGAGAGAAGGGAAGAGAGATAAGGAGTGGATAGGGAGTTGGGGGGAGAGAGAGAAGGGAAGAGAGATAAGTAGTGAATAGGGAGTTGGGGGGAGAGAGAGAAGGGAAGAGAGATAAGGAGTGGATAGGGAGTTGGGGGAGAGAGAGAGAAGGGAAGAGAGATAAGGAGTGGATAGGGAGCTGGGGGAGAGAGAGAGAAGGGAAGAGAGATAAGGAGTGAATAGGGAGTTGGGGGGAGAGAGAGAAGGGAAGAGAGATAAGGAGTGGATAGGGAGTTGGGGGGAGAGAGAGAAGGGAAGAGAGATAAGGAGTGGATAGGGAGTTGGGGGAGAGAGAGAAGGGAAGAGAGATAAGGAGTGGATAGAGAGTTGGGGGGAGAGAGAGAAGAGAAGAGAGATAAGGAGTGGTTATGGAGTTGGGGGGAGAGAGAGAAGGGAAGTGACAAATAGGTACAGTAGAATGCATCTCATATGGAGCCTGGAGGTCTGTGTGTCCTTTAGGCAATGTGTGTGTGTGTGTGTGTGTGTGTGTGTGGTTCGTCATCTGTTGCCGGAGGGGGTGTTGGGGGCATGTTAGGGCTCTTCCCTGTTCATCGCACGCACGCACGCACGCACGCACACTGCTCTGACATGAATGAACCGACAAACCAAAATGTCATTGTAAAGCATGCCCCCCTCCGCCTGCAGTACATAACAATGAAACAGTTGGTTATGACTGGGTCAGTGTTGGCCATTACATGCTGTCATTTTCCTCTTGTGTCTACTCTCATGCTCTCCCTCTCCCTCTCCCTCTCCCTCTCCCTCTCCCTCTCTCTCTCTCTCTCTCTCTCTCTCTCTCTCTCTCTCTCTCTCTCTCTCTCTCTCTCTCTCTCTCTCTCTCTCTCCCTCTCTCCCTCTCTCTCTCCCTCTCTCTCTCTCCCTCTCTCCCTCTCTCTCTCTCCCTCTCTCCCTCTCTCTCTCTCCCTCTCTCCCTCCCTCCCTCCCTCCCTCTCAGAATGAGCCTCAGCGAGAGACAGAGGTGTCAGGGTTTCACTCATCTCTTCACCCATCATATCAAAGGGATGAAGATAGGATTTTTAAACGGCCTAGCTTTCTAAATGAAATAGAAGCTAAGAGCTTATCCTTTGACAGTAAAATGGAGAACATTTCATTTATAACACAGGGTTTATATGTGAATGTAGTGGTGAAGATTGTTTTATAAGTGTTTGATTGATACCTCGAGACAAGTGTCTCTTCTGAAATATGTTCAGTATAATTCCAATGAGATTCCCTTTGTTCAGAAAGGATAGATGATAGAGCGATGGCATGTACAGTACCAGTCAAAAGTTTGGACACACCTACTCATTCAAGGGTTTTTCTTTATTTTTGCTATTTTCTACATTGTAGAATACTAGTGAAGATATTAAACTATGAAATAAAACATGTCGAATTGTGTTGTGACCAAAAAAGTGTTAAACAAATGAAAATATATTTTATATTTGAGATTCTTCAAATTAGCCACCCTGTGCCTGGAATGCATTTCAGTTAAGAGGTGTGCCTTGTTAAATGTTAATTTGTGGAATTTCTTTCCTTCTTAATGTGTTTGAGCCAATCAGTTGTGTTGTGACAAGGTAGGGGTCGTATACAGAAGATAGTCCTATTTGGTAAAAGACCAAGTCCATATTATGGCAAGAACAGCTCAAATAAGGAAAGAGAAACGACAGTCATCATTACTTTAACTTCTTCGGGATCGGTGTCCGGTCAGCTGGACATAGGCTAATGTGATATGCATGAGGTTGTAAGTAACAAGAAACTTTCCCAGAACATAGACATATCTGATATTGGCAGAAAGCTTACATTCTTGCTAATCTAACTGCACTGTCCAATTTACAGTAGCTATTACAGTGGTTTTGTATTGTCTAGGGGTTTTGTATGGTATATGGGTCAGTGTCTTGTCTAGGTGTTTGTATGTCTATGGCTGCCTAGATTGGTTCTCAATTAGAGGCAGCTGTGGTTCATTGTCTCTAATTGAGAGCCATATTTAAGGCAGTCATAGGCATTGGGGTTTTGTGGGTAAGTGTCTATGTTGTACGTTTGTAGCTTGTGTGTGCACTTACGTTTATAGCTTCACGATCGTTTTGTTGTTTTGTTTTTGTTTTGTTATAGTGTTCGTTGCGTGTTGTTTCCCTTCTCTAAATAAAAGAGAATGTATTTTGCACACGCTGCGCCTTGGTCCTCTCTCTCACCCATAGACGATCGTGACAGAACGGTTGTTTTTTTCTTTTTATTATCTTTTACCAGATATATTGTGTTATATTCTCTTACATTCCGTTCACATTTCCACAAACTTTAAAATGTTTCATTTCAAATGGTACCAAGAATATGCATATCCTTGCCTCAGGGCCAGAGCTACAGACAGTTAGATTTGGTATGTCATTTTAGTTGAAAATTGAAAAGAAGGGGCTGATCCTGAAGAGTCAGTCAATCCGGAATGAAGGTCAGTCAATCCGTAAAATTTCACTTAATGGGAAAGTTTCTTCAAGTGCAGTGGCGTCCGGGTTTGGCCGATGTAGGCTAGAATTGTAAATAAGAATGTGTTCTTAACCTGTTGGGGATGGGGGCGCTGTTTAGACTATTTATGCTAATGTGGCTAATTTTTTAAACGGCTTCCCACAAAATCCTTGATCGTACAATATGCATATTATTATTATTATTGGATAGAAAACAGTCTATAGTTTCTATAGGAGTTGAAATTTTGTCTCTAAGTGGAACAGAGCCCATTCTACAGCAATTTCCCTGACATGGAGTCAGATTTGAGAAACGTTGGCCACTTTTCTGAAGTCATTTAAACGGGCACTGTCGTTGCTATGACTATACGGACACTTCTTACGTCTTCCCCTGGATGCCTTTACGTGATGACGATTCCAACGGGCTCGATTGCTCGTTCACAGGCCCTACAAATGAAAAAAACCTTTAGCTAGCAAGTCTTTTCTTGCTGCGTAACGCGCGTGGAAGACACCGACCCTCTCCTGTTCCAAGCGTTAGTTTAGCCTGTTATATTTCTCCGGTCATCTTTTCACTCGTTATAGGAGTTACAAACATCACAAAGTAGTTAATTTAAAGCGTTTTATAGCAATTTATATCCGTTTAGTGCGATTTTGGGACATTTATTTTTGCAACGATGTGAAAAGTTGGGAACGCTTTTCAGTTCATCCCGAACGTAGTTGACATTTCCACATGGCAAGAGGACAGCTTTCCACCAAAAGACGATTTCTCCCAAGAAAGGATCCTTTGCCCAAGATACTGATGGAAGAACAGCTCAAGGTAGGACATTTTTATTATGATAAATCGTGTTTCTGTCGAAACATTTTAGTGGCTTAGGACGCCATGTTTTTTGACGTAGCTTCGCTTGGCGCAAACTGTATTGAAAAGTAAGGATAAATTAAAAAATGTAATAACGCAATTGTATTAAGAATTAAATTGTCTATCAATCCCTGTCCACCCTATATTTTTTAGTCACGTTTATGAGTATTTATGTATAAGAGTAGATCACTGTCTAAGTGGCGCAAGGACGTTTTCTTTACCAGCTTGTCTACATTTCACATTGTCTAACCATGATTTTGGTGGCTAAATATAAACATTTTCGATCAAACTGTATATGCATGTTGTAATGTGATGTTACAGGAGTGTCATCGGAAGAATTCTGAGAAGGTTAGTGAAAAAATTAATATCTTTTGGCGATGTTGACTTTTATCGCTCACTTTGGCTAGAATCAATGCTGGGCTGCTAATTGCTATGTGCTAAGCTAATATAACGATTTATTGTGTTTTCGCTGTAAGACACTTAGAAAATCTGAAATATTGTCTGTATTCACAGGATCTGTGTCTTTCGATTCGTGTATGCTGTGTATTTTTACGAAATGTTTGATGATTAGTAGTTAGGTAAACACGTTGCTCATTGTAATTATTCTAGTCCATTTGTGATGGTGGGTGCAATTGTAAACTATGCCATCTACCTGAAATATGCACTTTTTTCTAACAAAACCTATCCCATACCATAAATATGTTATCAGACTGTCATCTAATGAGTTTTTTTGTTGGTTAGAGGCTATAAATATCTTAGTTTAGCCGAATTGGTGATGGCTACTGGTGTTGGTGGACAAATAAAAGATGGTGGAATATGCTAATGTGTTTTTAGGTAATAGATGTACATCTTTACATATTGTGTCTTCCCTGTAAAACATTTTAAAAATCGGAAATGTTGACTGGATTCATAAGATCTGTGTCTTTCATTAGCTGTATTGGACTTTAATGTGTGAAAGTTAAATATTTTAAAAAAATATTTTTTTTGAATTTCGCGGCACTGGTTTTTCAGTGGGGGGGGGGGGGGGGAGTGCCGCTAGCGGCACGCTGATCCTAGACAGGTTAACTGACTTGCCAAGTTAAATTTAAATAAAGGTTGAATAAATAACATGTTCTGCAGCGATACGCCATCCCATCTGGTTTGCGTTTAGTGAGACAATAATAACTTTTTGAAAAGGACAATTACCCAAAACACACCTCCAGGCTGTATAAGGGCTATTTGATCAAGGAGAGTGTTGCATCAGATGACCAGGCTTCCACAATCACCAGACCTCAACCCAGTTGAGATGGTTTGGTATGAGTTGGACTGCAGAGTGAAAGAAAAGCAGCCAACAAGTGCTCAGCATATGTGGGAACTCCTTCAAAACTGTTGGAAAAGCATTCCTCATAAAGCAGGTTGAGAGAATGCCACGAGTGTGCAAAGCTGTCATCAAGGCAAAGAGTGGCTACTTTGAGGAATCAAAAATCAAAAATGTATTTTGATTTGTTTGTCACTTTTTTGGTTACTACATGATTCCATATGTGCTCTTTCTTCACTATTATTCTACAATGTATAAAATAATACAAATAAAGAAAAACCCGTGAAGGAGTAGGTGTGTCCAAACTTTTGACTGGCACTCTATATAAAGCTGCTATTATAAGTGTGATATGGAAGAACAGAAAGGTATTGTAAGCCTATTTCCCAAGGAGAGAGTTTCTGTGTTTTAGAGACTGGCCATCTGTTGCCAGTGCAGCAGTGCAGTAAACTACCTCTGATGGTCAAACAAGAGGCAGTGTACAACACACACACACACACACACTGAGACACAGACGCACTCATAGACACACGCGCACGGACGCACGCACGCACACACACACACACACACACACACACACACACACACACACACACACACACACACACACACACAAACACACACACACACACACACACACACACACACACACACACACACACACACACACACACACACACACACACACACACACACACACTGGTGTTATTCTATTGTAGATGATCATTTAACAAAGGCCTGCTGAGTCTCGTCTGTGAACCACAATTACTATCATCTAATTCACAACAAACCTTGTGCAGAGAACAGACATCCCACAGAGAACAGACATCCCACAGAGAACAGACATCCTACAAAGAACAGATATCCTACAAAGAACAGACATCCCACAGAGAACAGACATCCCACAGAGAACAGACATCCCACAGAGAACAGACATCCCACAGAGAACAGACATCCCACAGAGAACAGACATCCTACAGAGAACAGACATCCCACAGAGAACAGACATCCTACAAAGAACAGATATCCTACAAAGAACAGACATCCCACAGAGAACAGACATCCTACAGAGAACAGACGTCCCACAGAGAACACACATCCCACAGAGAACAGACATCCTACAGAGAACAGACATCCCACAGAGAACAGACATCCCACAGAGACCAGACATCCCACAGAGAACAGACATCCTACAGAGAACAGACATCGCACAGAGAACAGACATCCCACAGAAAACAGACATCCCACAGAGAACAGACATCCTACAGAGAACAGACATCCTACAGAGAACAGACATCCTACAGAGAACAGACATCCCACAGAGAACATACATCCTACAGAGAACAGACATCCCACAGAGAACAGAAATCCCACAGAGAACAGACATCTAACAAAGAACAGAAATCCTAGAGAACAGACATCCCACAGAGAACAGACATCCTACAAAGAACAGAAATCCTAGAGAACAGACATCCCACAGAGAACAGACATCCCACAGAGAACAGACATCCCACAGAGAACAGACATCCTACAAAGAACAGACATCCAACAGAGAACAGACATCCTAAAGAGAACAGACATCCTACAGAGAACAAACATCCCACAGAGAACAGACATCCTACAGGGAACAGACATCCCACTGAGAACAGACATCCCACAGAGAACAGACATCCCACAGAGAACAGACATCCTACAAAGAACAGACATCCTAGAGAACAGACATCCTACAGAGAACAGACATCCCACAGAGAACAGACATCCTACAGAGAACAGACATCAAAAGAGAACAGACATCCTACAAAGAACAGACATCCTACAGAGAACAGACATCCTGCAGAGAACAGACATCCCACAGAGAGCAGACATCCCACAGAGAACAGACATCCCACAGAGAACAGACATCCCACAGAAAACAGAAATCCTAGAGAACAGACATCCCACAGAGAACAGACATCCCACAGAGAACAGACATCGCACAGAGAACAGACATTCCACAGAGAACAGACATCCCACAGAGAACAGATATCCCACATAGAACAGACATCCTACAAAGAACATAAATCCTAGAGAACAGACATCCCACAGAGAACAGACATCCCACAGAGAACAGACATCCCACAGAGAACAGACATCCCACAGAGAACAGACATCCTACAAAGAACAGACATCCTAGAGAACAGACATCCTACAGAGAACAGACATCCCAGAGAGAACAGACATCCTACAGAGAACAGACATCCCACAGAGAACAGACATCCTACAAAGAACAGATATCCTACAAAGAACAGACATCCCACAGAGAACAGACATCCTACAGAGAACAGACATCCCACAGAGAACACACATCCCACAGAGAACAGACATCCTACAGAGAACAGACATCCCACGGAGAACAGACATCCCACAGAGAACAGACATCCCACAGAGAACAGACATCCTACAGAGAACAGACATCGCACAGAGAACAGACATCCCACAGAAAACAGACATCCCACAGAGAACAGACATCCTACAGAGAACAGACATCCTACAGAGAACAGACATCCTACAGAGAACAGACATCCCACAGAGAACATACATCCTACAGAGAACAGACATCCCACAGAGAACAGAAATCCCACAGAGAACAGACATCTAACAAAGAACAGAAATCCTAGAGAACAGACATCCCACAGAGAACTGACATCCCACAGAGAACAGACATCCTACAGAGAACAGACATCCTACAGAGAACAGACATCCTACAGAGAACAGACATCCCACAGAGAACATACATCCTACAGAGAACAGACATCCCACAGAGAACAGAAATCCCACAGAGAACAGACATCTAACAAAGAACAGAAATCCTAGAGAACAGACATCCCACAGAGAACAGACATCCTACAAAGAACAGAAATCCTAGAGAACAGACATCCCACAGAGAACAGACATCCCCCAGAGAACAGACATCCCACAGAGAACAGACATCCTACAAAGAACAGACATCCAACAGAGAACAGACATCCTAAAGAGAACAGACATCCTACAGAGAACAAACATCCCACAGAGAACAGACATCCTACAGGGAACAGACATCCCACTGAGAACAGACATCCCACAGAGAACAGACATCCCACAGAGAACAGACATCCTACAAAGAACAGACATCCTAGAGAACAGACATCCTACAGAGAACAGACATCCCACAGAGAACAGACATCCTACAGAGAACAGACATCAAAAGAGAACAGACATCCTACAAAGAACAGACATCCTACAGAGAACAGACATCCTGCAGAGAACAGACATCCCACAGAGAGCAGACATCCCACAGAGAACAGACATCCCACAGAGAACAGACATCCCACAGAGAACAGAAATCCTAGAGAACAGACATCCCACAGAGAGCAGACATCCCACAGAGAACAGACATCGCACAGAGAACAGACATTCCACAGAGAACAGACATCCCACAGAGAACAGATATCCCACATAGAACAGACATCCTACAAAGAACATAAATCCTAGAGAACAGACATCCCACAGAGAACAGACATCCCACAGAGAACAGACATCCCACAGAGAACAGACATCCCACAGAGAACAGACATCCTACAAAGAACAGACATCCTAGAGAACAGACATCCTACAGAGAACAGACATCCCAGAGAGAACAGACATCCTACAGAGAACAGACATCCCACAGAGAACAGACATCCTACAAAGAACAGATATCCTACAAAGAACAGACATCCCACAGAGAACAGACATCCTACAGAGAACAGACATCCCACAGAGAACACACATCCCACAGAGAACAGACATCCTACAGAGAACAGACATCCCACAGAGAACAGACATCCCACAGAGAACAGACATCCCACAGAGAACAGACATCCTACAGAGAACAGACATCCTACAGAGAACAGACATCCTACAGAGAACAGACATCCCACAGAGAACAGAAATCCCACAGAGAACAGACATCTAACAAAGAACAGAAATCCCAGAGAGCAGACATCCCACAGAGAACAGACATCCCACAGAGAACAGACATCCCACAGAGAACAGACATCCCACAGAGAACAGACATCCTAAAAATAACAGACATCCTAGAGAACAGACATCCTACAGAGAACAGACATCGCACAGAGAACAGACATCCCACAGAGAACAGAAATCCTACAGAGAGCAGACATCCCACAGAGTGCAGACATCCCACAGAGAGCAGACATCCCACAGAGAACAGACATCCCACAGAGAACAGACATCCCACAGAGAACAAACATCCTACAGAGAACAGACATCCCACAGAGAACAGACATCCCAAAGAGAACAGATATCCCAAAGAGAACAGACATCCCACAGAGAACAGACATCCCACAGAGAACAGACATCCCACAGAGAACAGACATCTCACAGAGAACAGACATCCCTCAGAGAACAGACATCCTACAGAGAACAGACATCCCACAGAGAACAGACATCCCACAGAGAACAGAAATCCTAGAAAACAGACATACCACAGAGAACAGACATCCGAACAGAGAACAGACATCGCACAGAGAACAGAAATCCTAGAGAACAGACATCCCACAGAGAACAGACATCCCACAGAGAACAGACATCCCACAGAGAACAGATATCCCACAGAGAACAGAAATCCTACAAAGAACAGAAATCCTAGAGAACAGACATCCTACAGAGAACAGACATCCCACAGAGAACAGACATCCCACAGAGAACAGACATCCCACAGAGAACAGACATCCTACAAAGAACAGACATCCTAGAGAACAGACATCCTACAGAGAACAGACATCCCACAGAGAACAGACATCCTACAGAGAACAGACATCAAAAGAGAACAGACATCCTACAAAGAACAGACATCCTACAGAGAACAGACATCCTGCAGAGAACAGACATCCCACAGAGAGCAGACATCCCACAGAGAACAGACATCCCACAGAGAACAGACATCCCACAGAGAACAGAAATCCTAGAGAACAGACATCCCACAGAGAGCAGACATCCCACAGAGAACAGACATCGCACAGAGAACAGACATTCCACAGAGAACAGACATCCCACAGAGAACAGATATCCCACATAGAACAGACATCCTACAAAGAACATAAATCCTAGAGAACAGACATCCCACAGAGAACAGACATCCCACAGAGAACAGACATCCCACAGAGAACAGACATCCCACAGAGAACAGACATCCTACAAAGAACAGACATCCTAGAGAACAGACATCCTACAGAGAACAGACATCCCAGAGAGAACAGACATCCTACAGAGAACAGACATCCCACAGAGAACAGACATCCTACAAAGAACAGATATCCTACAAAGAACAGACATCCCACAGAGAACAGACATCCTACAGAGAACAGACATCCCACAGAGAACACACATCCCACAGAGAACAGACATCCTACAGAGAACAGACATCCCACAGAGAACAGACATCCCACAGAGAACAGACATCCCACAGAGAACAGACATCCTACAGAGAACAGACATCCTACAGAGAACAGACATCCTACAGAGAACAGACATCCCACAGAGAACAGAAATCCCACAGAGAACAGACATCTAACAAAGAACAGAAATCCCAGAGAGCAGACATCCCACAGAGAACAGACATCCCACAGAGAACAGACATCCCACAGAGAACAGACATCCCACAGAGAACAGACATCCTAAAAATAACAGACATCCTAGAGAACAGACATCCTACAGAGAACAGACATCGCACAGAGAACAGACATCCCACAGAGAACAGAAATCCTACAGAGAGCAGACATCCCACAGAGTGCAGACATCCCACAGAGAGCAGACATCCCACAGAGAACAGACATCCCACAGAGAACAGACATCCCACAGAGAACAAACATCCTACAGAGAACAGACATCCCACAGAGAACAGACATCCCAAAGAGAACAGATATCCCAAAGAGAACAGACATCCCACAGAGAACAGACATCCCACAGAGAACAGACATCCCACAGAGAACAGACATCTCACAGAGAACAGACATCCCTCAGAGAACAGACATCCTACAGAGAACAGACATCCCACAGAGAACAGACATCCCACAGAGAACAGAAATCCTAGAAAACAGACATACCACAGAGAACAGACATCCGAACAGAGAACAGACATCGCACAGAGAACAGAAATCCTAGAGAACAGACATCCCACAGAGAACAGACATCCCACAGAGAACAGACATCCCACAGAGAACAGATATCCCACAGAGAACAGAAATCCTACAAAGAACAGAAATCCTAGAGAACAGACATCCTACAGAGAACAGACATCCCACAGAGAACAGACATCCTACAAAGAACAGAAATCCTAGAGAACAGACATCCTACAGAGAACAGACATCCCACAGAGAACAGACATCCCACAGAGAACAGACATCCTACAGAGAACAGACATCCCACAGAGAACAGACATCCTACAGAGAACAGGCATCCTACAGAGAACAGACATCCCACAGAGAACAGACATCCCACAGAGAACAGACATCCCACAGAGAACAGACATCCTACAGAGAACATACATCCTACAGAGAACAGACATCCCACAGAGAACAGACATCCTACAAAGAACATACATCCCACAGAGAACAGACATCCTACAGAGAACAGACATCCCACAGAGAACAGACATCCCACAGAGAACAGACATCCCACAGAGAACAGACATCCCACAGAGAACAGACATCCCACAGAGAAGAGACATCCTACAGAGAACAGACATCCCACAGAGAACAGACATCCTACAAAGAACAGAAATCCTACAGAGAACAGACATCCTACAGAGAACAGACATCCCACAGAGAACAGACATCCCACAGAAAACAGACAACCCACAGAGAACAGAAATCCTACAGAGAGCAGACATCCCACAGAGAACAGACATCCTACAGAGAACAGACATCCCACAGAGAACAGACATCCCACAGAGAACAGACATTCTACAGAGAACAGAAATCCTACAGAGAGCAGACATCCCACAGAGAACAGACATCCCACAGAGAACAGACATCCCACAGAGAACAGACATCCCACAGAGAACAGACATCCTACAAAGAACCGACATCCCACAGAGAACAGACATCCTACAGAGAACAGACATCCCACAGAGAATAGACATTCTACAGAGAACAGAAATCCTACAGAGAGCAGACATCCCACAGAGAACAGACATCCTACAGAGAACAGACATCCTACAGAGAACAGACATCCTACAGAGAACAGACATCCCACAGAGAACAGACATCCCACAGAGAACAGACATCCTACAAAGAACAGACATCCTACAAAGAACAGAAATCCTAGAGAACAGACATCCCACAGAGAACTGACATCCCACAGAGAACAGACATCCTACAGAGAACAGACATCCTACAGAGAACAGACATCCTACAGAGAACAGACATCCCACAGAGAACATACATCCTACAGAGAACAGACATCCCACAGAGAACAGAAATCCCACAGAGAACAGACATCTAACAAAGAACAGAAGTCCTAGAGAACAGACATCCCACAGAGAACAGACATCCTACAAAGAACAGAAATCCTAGAGAACAGACATCCCACAGAGAACAGACATCCCACAGAGAACAGACATCCCACAGAGAACAGACATCCTACAAAGAACAGACATCCAACAGAGAACAGACATCCTAAAGAGAACAGACATCCTACAGAGAACAAACATCCCACAGAGAACAGACATCCTACAGGGAACAGACATCCCACTGAGAACAGACATCCCACAGAGAACAGACATCCCACAGAGAACAGACATCCTACAAAGAACAGACATCCTAGAGAACAGACATCCTACAGAGAACAGACATCCCACAGAGAACAGACATCCTACAGAGAACAGACATCAAAAGAGAACAGACATCCTACAAAGAACAGACATCCTACAGAGAACAGACATCCTGCAGAGAACAGACATCCCACAGAGAGCAGACATCCCACAGAGAACAGACATCCCACAGAGAACAGACATCCCACAGAGAACAGAAATCCTAGAGAACAGACATCCCACAGAGAACAGACATCGCACAGAGAACAGACATTCCACAGAGAACAGACATCCCACAGAGAACAGATATCCCACATAGAACAGACATCCTACAAAGAACATAAATCCTAGAGAACAGACATCCCACAGAGAACAGACATCCCACAGAGAACAGACATCCCACAGAGAACAGACATCCCACAGAGAACAGACATCCTACAAAGAACAGACATCCTAGAGAACAGACATCCTACAGAGAACAGACATCCCAGAGAGAACAGACATCCTACAGAGAACAGACATCCCACAGAGAACAGACATCCTACAAAGAACAGATATCCTACAAAGAACAGACATCCCACAGAGAACAGACATCCTACAGAGAACAGACATCCCACAGAGAACACACATCCCACAGAGAACAGACATCCTACAGAGAACAGACATCCCACAGAGAACAGACATCCCACAGAGAACAGACATCCCACAGAGAACAGACATCCTACAGAGAACAGACATCGCACAGAGAACAGACATCCCACAGAAAACAGACATCCCACAGAGAACAGACATCCTACAGAGAACAGACATCCTACAGAGAACAGACATCCTACAGAGAACAGACATCCCACAGAGAACATACATCCTACAGAGAACAGACATCCCACAGAGAACAGAAATCCCACAGAGAACAGACATCTAACAAAGAACAGAAATCCTAGAGAACAGACATCCCACAGAGAACTGACATCCCACAGAGAACAGACATCCCACAGAGAACAGAAATCCCACAGAGAACAGACATCTAACAAACAACAGAAATCCTAGAGAACAGACATCCTACAGAGAACAAACATCCCACAGAGAACAGACATCCTACAAAGAACAGAAATCCTACAGAGAACAGACATCCTACAGAGAACAGACATCCTACAGAGAACAGACATCCCACAGAGAACAAACATCCTACAGAGAACAGAAATCCTACAGAGAGCAGACATCCCACAGAGAACAGACATCCTACAGACAACAGACATCCCACAGAGAACAGACATTCTACAGAGAACAGAAATCCTACAGAGAGCAGACATCCCACAGAGAACAGACATCCCACAGAGAACAGACATCCCACAGAGAACAGACATCCCACAGAGAACAGACATCCCACAGAGAACAGACATCCTAAAAATAACAGACATCCTAGAGAACAGACATCCTACAGAGAACAGACATCGCACAGAGAACAGACATCCCACAGAGAACAGAAATCCTACAGAGAGCAGACATCCCACAGAGTGCAGACATCCCACAGAGAGCAGACATCCCACAGAGAACAGACATCCCACAGAGAACAGACATCCCACAGAGAACAAACATCCTACAGAGAACAGACATCCCACAGAGAACAGACATCCCAAAGAGAACAGACATCCCAAAGAGAACAGACATCCCACAGAGAACAGACATCCCACAGAGAACAGACATCCCACAGAGAACAGACATCTCACAGAGAACAGACATCCCTCAGAGAACAGACATCCTACAGAGAACAGACATCCCACAGAGAACAGACATCCCACAGAGAACAGAAATCCTAGAAAACAGACATACCACAGAGAACAGACATCCCACAGAGAACAGACATCGCACAGAGAACATAAATCCTAGAGAACAGACATCCCACAGAGAACAGACATCCCACAGAGAACAGACATCCCACAGAGAACAGATATCCCACAGAGAACAGAAATCCTACAAAGAACAGAAATCCTAGAGAACAGACATCCTACAGAGAACAGACATCCCACAGAGAACAGACATCCTACAAAGAACAGAAATCCTAGAGAACAGACATCCTACAGAGAACAGACATCCCACAGAGAACAGACATCCCACAGAGAACAGACATCCTACAGAGAACAGACATCCCACATAGAACAGACATCCTACAGAGAACAGGCATCCTACAGAGAACAGACATCCCACAGAGAACAGACATCCTACAGAGAACATACATCCTACAGAGAACAGACATCCCACAGAGAACAGACATCCTACAAAGAACATACATCCCACAGAGAACAGACATCCTACAGAGAACAGACATCCCACAGAGAACAGACATCCCACAGAGAACAGACATCCCACAGAGAACAGACATCCCACAGAGAACAGACATCCCACAGAGAAGAGACATCCTACAGAGAACAGACATCCCACAGAGAACAGACATCCTACAAAGAACAGACATCCTACAGAGAACAGACATCCCACAGAGAACAGACATCCTACAAAGAACAGAAATCCTAGAGAACGGACATCCTACAGAGAACAGACATCCCACAGAGAACAGACATCCCACAGAGAACAGACCTCCTACAGAGAACAGACATCCCACAGAGAACAGACATCCTACAGAGAACAGGCATCCTACAGAGAACAGACATCCCACAGAGAACAGACATCCTACAGAGAACATACATCCTACAGAGAACAGACATCCCACAGAGAACAGACATCCTACAAAGAACATACATCCCACAGAGAACAGACATCCTACAGAGAACAGACATCCCACAGAGAACAGACATCCCACAGAGAACAGACATCCCACAGAGAACAGACATCCCACAGAGAACAGACATCCCACAGAGAAGAGACATCCTACAGAGAACAGACATCCCACAGAGAACAGACATCCTACAAAGAACAGAAATCCTACAGAGAACAGACATCCTACAGAGAACAGACATCCCACAGAGAACAGACATCCCACAGAAAACAGACAACCCACAGAGAACAGAAATCCTACAGAGAGCAGACATCCCACAGAGAACAGACATCCTACAGAGAACAGACATCCCACAGAGAACAGACATCCCACAGAGAACAGACATTCTACAGAGAACAGAAATCCTACAGAGAGCAGACATCCCACAGAGAACAGACATCCCACAGAGAACAGACATCCCACAGAGAACAGACATCCCACAGAGAACAGACATCCTACAGAGAACATACATCCTACAGAGAACAGACATCCCACAGAGAACAGACATCCTACAAAGAACATACATCCCACAGAGAACAGACATCCTACAGAGAACAGACATCCCACAGAGAACAGACATCCCACAGAGAACAGACATCCCACAGAGAACAGACATCCCACAGAGAACAGACATCCCACAGAGAAGAGACATCCTACAGAGAACAGACATCCCACAGAGAACAGACATCCTACAAAGAACAGAAATCCTACAGAGAACAGACATCCTACAGAGAACAGACATCCCACAGAGAACAGACATCCCACAGAAAACAGACAACCCACAGAGAACAGAAATCCTACAGAGAGCAGACATCCCACAGAGAACAGACATCCTACAGAGAACAGACATCCCACAGAGAACAGACATCCCACAGAGAACAGACATTCTACAGAGAACAGAAATCCTACAGAGAGCAGACATCCCACAGAGAACAGACATCCCACAGAGAACAGACATCCCACAGAGAACAGACATCCCACAGAGAACAGACATCCCACAGAGAACAGACATCCTACAAAGAACAGACATCCCACAGAGAACAGACATCCCACAGAGAACAGAAATCCTACAGAGAGCAGACATCCTAGAGAACAGACATCCCACCGAGAACAGACATCCCACAGAGAACAGACATCCTACAAAGAACCGACATCCCACAGAGAACAGACATCCTACAGAGAACAGACATCCCACAGAGAATAGACATTCTACAGAGAACAGAAATCCTACAGAGAGCAGACATCCCACAGAGAACAGACATCCTACAGAGAACAGACATCCTACAGAGAACAGACATCCTACAGAGAACAGACATCCCACAGAGAACAGACATCCCACAGAGAACAGACATCCTACAAAGAACAGACATCCTACAAAGAACAGACATCCTACAGAGAACAGACATCCTACAGAGAACATACATCCCACAGAGAACAGAAATCCTACAGAGCGCAGACATCCCACAGAGAACAGACATCCCACAGAGAACAGACATCCCACAGAGAACAGACATCCCACAGAGAACAGACATCCCACAGAGAACAAACATCCTACAGAGAACAGACATCCCACAGAGAACAGACATCCCACAGAGAACAGACATCCCACAGAGAACAGACATCCCACAGAGAACAGACATCCTACAGAGAACAGACATCCTACAGAGAACAGACATCCACACAGAGAAAAGACATCCCACAGAGACCAGACATCCTACAGAGAACAGACATCCCACAGAGAACAGACATCCCACAGAGAACAAACATCCTACAGAGAACAGACATCCCACAGAGAACAGACATCCCACAGAGAACAGACATCCCACAGAGAACAGACATCCTACAGAGAACAGACATCCCACAGAGAACAGACATCCCACAGAGAACAGACATCCCACAGAGAACAGACATCCCACAGAGAACAGACATCCTACAAAGAACAGAAATCCTACAGAGAACAGACATCCTACAGAGAACAGACATCCCACAGAGAACAGACATCCCACAGAGAACAGACATCCCACAGAAAACAGACATCCCACAGAGAACAGACATCCCACAGAGAACAGACATCCCACAGAGAACAGACATCCTACAAAGAACAGACATCCTAGAGAACAGACATCCTACAGAGAGCATACATCCCACAGAGAACAGAAATCCTACCGAGAGCAGACATCCCACAGAGAACAGACATCCCACAGAGAACAGACATCCCACAGAGAACAGACATCCCACAGAGAACAGACATCCTACAAAGAACAGACATCCTAGAGAATAGACATCCTACAGAGAACAGACATCCCAGAGAGAACAGACATCCTACAGAGAACAGACATCCCACAGAGAATAGACATTCTACAGAGAACAGAAATCCTACAGAGAGCAGACATCCCACAGAGAACAGACATCCTACAGAGAACAGACATCCTACAGAGAACAGACATCCTACAGAGAACAGACATCCCACAGAGAACAGACATCCCACAGAGAACAGACATCCTACAAAGAACAGACATCCTACAAAGAACAGACATCCTACAGAGAACAGACATCCTACAGAGAACATACATCCCACAGAGAACAGAAATCCTACAGAGCGCAGACATCCCACAGAGAACAGACATCCCACAGAGAACAGACATCCCACAGAGAACAGACATCCCACAGAGAACAGACATCCCACAGAGAACAAACATCCTACAGAGAACAGACATCCCACAGAGAACAGACATCCCACAGAGAACAGACATCCCACAGAGAACAGACATCCCACAGAGAACAGACATCCTACAGAGAACAGACATCCTACAGAGAACAGACATCCCACAGAGAACAGACATCCCACAGAGACCAGACATCCTACAGAGAACAGACATCCCACAGAGAACAGACATCCCACAGAGAACAAACATCCTACAGAGAACAGACATCCCACAGAGAACAGACATCCCACAGAGAACAGACATCCCACAGAGAACAGACATCCTACAGAGAACAGACATCCCACAGAGAACAGACATCCCACAGAGAACAGACATCCCACAGAGAACAGACATCCCACAGAGAACAGACATCCTACAAAGAACAGAAATCCTACAGAGAACAGACATCCTACAGAGAACAGACATCCCACAGAGAACAGACATCCCACAGAGAACAGACATCCCACAGAAAACAGACATCCCACAGAGAACAGACATCCCACAGAGAACAGACATCCCACAGAGAACAGACATCCTACAAAGAACAGACATCCTAGAGAACAGACATCCTACAGAGAACATACATCCCACAGAGAACAGAAATCCTACCGAGAGCAGACATCCCACAGAGAACAGACATCCCACAGAGAACAGACATCCCACAGAGAACAGACATCCCACAGAGAACAGACATCCTACAAAGAACAGACATCCTAGAGAACAGACATCCTACAGAGAACAGACATCCCAGAGAGAACAGACATCCTAGAGAGAACAGACATCCTACAGAGAACAGACATCCCACAGAGAACAGACATCCCATAGAGAACAGACATCCCACAGAGAACAGACATCCCACAGAGAACAGACATCCTACAAAGAACAGAAATCCTACAGAGAACAGACATCCTACAGAGAACAGACATCCCACAGAGAACAGACATCCCACAGAGAACAGACATCCCACAGAAAACAGACATCCCACAGAGAACAGACATCCCACAGAGAGCAGACATCCCACAGAGAACAGACATCCTACAAAGAACAGACATCCTAGAGAACAGACATCCTACAGAGAACATACATCCCACAGAGAACAGAAATCCTACCGAGAGCAGACATCCCACAGAGAACAGACATCCCACAGAGAACAGACATCCCACAGAGAACAGACATCCCACAGAGAACAGACATCCTACAAAGAACAGACATCCTAGAGAACAGACATCCTACAGAGAACAGACATCCCAGAGAGAACAGACATCCTACAGAGAACAGACATCCTACAGAGAACAGACATCCCACAGAGAACAGACATCCTACAGAGAACAGACATCCCACAGAGAACAGACATCCCACAGAGAACAGACATCCCACAGAGAACAGACATCCCACAGAGAACAGACATCCTACAGAGAACACACATCCCACAGAGAACAGACATCCCACAGAGAACAAACATCCCACAGATAACAGACATCCTACAAAGAACAAACATCCCACAGAGAACAGACATCCTACAAATAACAGACATCCCACAGAGAACAGACATCCTACAGAGAACACACATCCCACAGAGAACAGCCATCCCACAGAGAACAAACATCCCACAGATAACAGACATCCTACAGAGAACAAACATCCCACAGAGAACAGACATCCCACAGAGAACAGACATCCTACAGAGAACAGACATTCTACAGAGAACAGAAATCCTACAGAGAGCAGACATCCCACAGAGAACAGACATCCCACAGAGAACAGACATCCCACAGAGAACAGACATCCCACAGAGAACAGACATCCCACAGAGAACAGACATCCTACAAAGAACAGACATCCTAGAGAACAGACATCCTACAGAGAACAGACATCCCACAGAGAACAGACATCCTACAGAGAACAGACATCCCACAGAGAACAGACATCCTACAAAGAACATACATCCCACAGAGAACAGACATCCTACAGAGAACAGACATCCCACAGAGAACAGACATCCCACAGAGAACAGACATCCCACAGAGAACAGACATCCCACAGAGAACAGACATCCCACAGAGAAGAGACATCCTACAGAGAACAGACATCCCACAGAGAACAGACATCCTACAAAGAACAGAAATCCTACAGAGAACAGACATCCTACAGAGAACAGACATCCCACAGAGAACAGACATCCCACAGAAAACAGACAACCCACAGAGAACAGAAATCCTACAGAGAGCAGACATCCCACAGAGAACAGACATCCTACAGAGAACAGACATCCCACAGAGAACAGACATCCCACAGAGAACAGACATTCTACAGAGAACAGAAATCCTACAGAGAGCAGACATCCCACAGAGAACAGACATCCCACAGAGAACAGACATCCCACAGAGAACAGACATCCCACAGAGAACAGACATCCCACAGAGAACAGACATCCTACAAAGAACAGACATCCCACAGAGAACAGACATCCCACAGAGAACAGAAATCCTACAGAGAGCAGACATCCTAGAGAACAGACATCCCACCGAGAACAGACATCCCACAGAGAACAGACATCCTACAAAGAACCGACATCCCACAGAGAACAGACATCCTACAGAGAACAGACATCCCACAGAGAATAGACATTCTACAGAGAACAGAAATCCTACAGAGAGCAGACATCCCACAGAGAACAGACATCCTACAGAGAACAGACATCCTACAGAGAACAGACATCCTACAGAGAACAGACATCCCACAGAGAACAGACATCCCACAGAGAACAGACATCCTACAAAGAACAGACATCCTACAAAGAACAGACATCCTACAGAGAACAGACATCCTACAGAGAACATACATCCCACAGAGAACAGAAATCCTACAGAGCGCAGACATCCCACAGAGAACAGACATCCCACAGAGAACAGACATCCCACAGAGAACAGACATCCCACAGAGAACAGACATCCCACAGAGAACAAACATCCTACAGAGAACAGACATCCCACAGAGAACAGACATCCCACAGAGAACAGACATCCCACAGAGAACAGACATCCCACAGAGAACAGACATCCTACAGAGAACAGACATCCTACAGAGAACAGACATCCACACAGAGAAAAGACATCCCACAGAGACCAGACATCCTACAGAGAACAGACATCCCACAGAGAACAGACATCCCACAGAGAACAAACATCCTACAGAGAACAGACATCCCACAGAGAACAGACATCCCACAGAGAACAGACATCCCACAGAGAACAGACATCCTACAGAGAACAGACATCCCACAGAGAACAGACATCCCACAGAGAACAGACATCCCACAGAGAACAGACATCCCACAGAGAACAGACATCCTACAAAGAACAGAAATCCTACAGAGAACAGACATCCTACAGAGAACAGACATCCCACAGAGAACAGACATCCCACAGAGAACAGACATCCCACAGAAAACAGACATCCCACAGAGAACAGACATCCCACAGAGAACAGACATCCCACAGAGAACAGACATCCTACAAAGAACAGACATCCTAGAGAACAGACATCCTACAGAGAGCATACATCCCACAGAGAACAGAAATCCTACCGAGAGCAGACATCCCACAGAGAACAGACATCCCACAGAGAACAGACATCCCACAGAGAACAGACATCCCACAGAGAACAGACATCCTACAAAGAACAGACATCCTAGAGAATAGACATCCTACAGAGAACAGACATCCCAGAGAGAACAGACATCCTACAGAGAACAGACATCCCACAGAGAATAGACATTCTACAGAGAACAGAAATCCTACAGAGAGCAGACATCCCACAGAGAACAGACATCCTACAGAGAACAGACATCCTACAGAGAACAGACATCCTACAGAGAACAGACATCCCACAGAGAACAGACATCCCACAGAGAACAGACATCCTACAAAGAACAGACATCCTACAAAGAACAGACATCCTACAGAGAACAGACATCCTACAGAGAACATACATCCCACAGAGAACAGAAATCCTACAGAGCGCAGACATCCCACAGAGAACAGACATCCCACAGAGAACAGACATCCCACAGAGAACAGACATCCCACAGAGAACAGACATCCCACAGAGAACAAACATCCTACAGAGAACAGACATCCCACAGAGAACAGACATCCCACAGAGAACAGACATCCCACAGAGAACAGACATCCCACAGAGAACAGACATCCTACAGAGAACAGACATCCTACAGAGAACAGACATCCCACAGAGAACAGACATCCCACAGAGACCAGACATCCTACAGAGAACAGACATCCCACAGAGAACAGACATCCCACAGAGAACAAACATCCTACAGAGAACAGACATCCCACAGAGAACAGACATCCCACAGAGAACAGACATCCCACAGAGAACAGACATCCTACAGAGAACAGACATCCCACAGAGAACAGACATCCCACAGAGAACAGACATCCCACAGAGAACAGACATCCCACAGAGAACAGACATCCTACAAAGAACAGAAATCCTACAGAGAACAGACATCCTACAGAGAACAGACATCCCACAGAGAACAGACATCCCACAGAGAACAGACATCCCACAGAAAACAGACATCCCACAGAGAACAGACATCCCACAGAGAACAGACATCCCACAGAGAACAGACATCCTACAAAGAACAGACATCCTAGAGAACAGACATCCTACAGAGAACATACATCCCACAGAGAACAGAAATCCTACCGAGAGCAGACATCCCACAGAGAACAGACATCCCACAGAGAACAGACATCCCACAGAGAACAGACATCCCACAGAGAACAGACATCCTACAAAGAACAGACATCCTAGAGAACAGACATCCTACAGAGAACAGACATCCCAGAGAGAACAGACATCCTAGAGAGAACAGACATCCTACAGAGAACAGACATCCCACAGAGAACAGACATCCCATAGAGAACAGACATCCCACAGAGAACAGACATCCCACAGAGAACAGACATCCTACAAAGAACAGAAATCCTACAGAGAACAGACATCCTACAGAGAACAGACATCCCACAGAGAACAGACATCCCACAGAGAACAGACATCCCACAGAAAACAGACATCCCACAGAGAACAGACATCCCACAGAGAGCAGACATCCCACAGAGAACAGACATCCTACAAAGAACAGACATCCTAGAGAACAGACATCCTACAGAGAACATACATCCCACAGAGAACAGAAATCCTACCGAGAGCAGACATCCCACAGAGAACAGACATCCCACAGAGAACAGACATCCCACAGAGAACAGACATCCCACAGAGAACAGACATCCTACAAAGAACAGACATCCTAGAGAACAGACATCCTACAGAGAACAGACATCCCAGAGAGAACAGACATCCTACAGAGAACAGACATCCTACAGAGAACAGACATCCCACAGAGAACAGACATCCTACAGAGAACAGACATCCCACAGAGAACAGACATCCCACAGAGAACAGACATCCCACAGAGAACAGACATCCCACAGAGAACAGACATCCTACAGAGAACACACATCCCACAGAGAACAGACATCCCACAGAGAACAAACATCCCACAGATAACAGACATCCTACAAAGAACAAACATCCCACAGAGAACAGACATCCTACAAATAACAGACATCCCACAGAGAACAGACATCCTACAGAGAACACACATCCCACAGAGAACAGCCATCCCACAGAGAACAAACATCCCACAGATAACAGACATCCTACAGAGAACAAACATCCCACAGAGAACAGACATCCCACAGAGAACAGACATCCTACAGAGAACAGACATTCTACAGAGAACAGAAATCCTACAGAGAGCAGACATCCCACAGAGAACAGACATCCCACAGAGAACAGACATCCCACAGAGAACAGACATCCCACAGAGAACAGACATCCCACAGAGAACAGACATCCTACAAAGAACAGACATCCTAGAGAACAGACATCCTACAGAGAACAGACATCCCACAGAGAACAGACATCCCACAGAGAACAGAAATCCTACAGAGAGCAGACATCCCACAGAGTGCAGACATCCCACAGAGAGCAGACATCCCACAGAGAACAGACATCCCACAGAGAACAGACATCCCACAGAGAACAAACATCCTACAGAGAACAGACATCCCACAGAGAACAGACATCCCACAGAGAACAGACAACCCACAGAGAACAGACATCCCACAGAGAACAGACATCCAACAGAGAACAGACATCTCACAGAGAACAGACATCCCACAGAGAACAGACATCCTACAGAGAACAGACATCCCACAGAGAACAGACATCCCACAGAGAACAGACATCCCACAGAGAACAGAAATCCTAGAAAACAGACATGCCACAGAGAACAGACATCCCATAGAGAACAGACATCGCACAGAGAACAGAAATCCTAGAGAACAGACATCCCACAGAGAACAGACATCCCACAGAGAACAGACATCCCACAGAGAACAGATATCCCACAGAGAACAGACATCCTACAAAGAACATAAATCCTAGAGAACAGACATCCTACAGAGAACAGACATCCCACAGAGAACAGACATCCCACAGAGAACAGACATCCTACAGAGAACAGACATCCCACAGAGAACAGACATCATACAGAGAACAGGCATCCTACAGAGAACAGACATCCCACAGAGAACAGACATCCCACAGAGAACAGACATCCCACAGAGAACAGACATCCTACAGAGAACATACATCCTACAGAGAAGAGACATCCCACAGAGAACAGACATCCTACAAAGAACATACATCCCACAGAGAACAGACATCCTACAGAGAACAGACATCCCACAGAGAACAGACATCCTACAGAGAACAGACATCCCACAGAGAACAGACATCCCACAGAGAACAAACATCCCACAGAGAAGAGACATCCTACAGAGAACAAACATCCCACAGAGAACAGACATCCTACAAAGAACATAAATCCTACAGAGAACAGACATCCTGCAGAGAACAGACATCCCACAGAGAACAGACATCCCACAGAAAACAGACAACCTACAGAGAACAGAAATCCTACAGAGAGAAGACATCCCACAGAGAACAGACATCCTACAGAGAACAGACATCCCACAGAGAACAGACATTCTACAGAGAACAGAAATCCTACAGAGAGCAGACATCCCACAGAGAACAGACATCCCACAGAGAACAGACATCCCACAGAGAACAGACATCCCACAGAGAACAGACATCCCACAGAGAACAAGACATCCTACAAAGAACAGACATCCTAGAGAACAGACATCCTACAGAGAACATACATCCCACAGAGAACAGACATCCCACAGAGAACAGAAATCCTACAGAGAGCAGACATCCCACAGAGAACAGACATCCCACAGAGAACAGACATCCCACCGAGAACAGACATCCCACAGAGAACAGACATCCTACAAAGAACCGACATCCCACAGAGAACAGACATCCTACAGAGAACAGACATTCCACAGAGAATAGACATTCTACAGAGAACAGAAATCCTACAGAGAACAGAAATCCTACAGAGAGCAGACATCCCACAGAGAACAGACATCCTACAGAGAACAAACATCCTACAGAGAATATACATCCCACAGAGAACAGACATCCCACAGAGAACAGAAATCCTACAGAGAGCAGACATCCCACAGAGAACAGACATCCCACAGAGAACAGACATCCCACAGAGAACAGACATCCTACAGAGAACAGACATCCCACAGAGAACAGAAATCCTACAGAGAACAGACATCCCACAGAGAACAGACATCCCACAGAGAACAGACATCCCACAGAAAACAGACATCCCACAGAGAACAGACATCCCACAGAGAACAGACATCCCACAGAGAACAGACATCCTACAAAGAACCGACATCCCACAGAGAACAGACATCCTACAGAGAACAGACATCCCACAGAGAATAGACATTCTACAGAGAACAGAAATCCTACAGAGAGCAGACATCCCACAGAGAACAGACATCCCACAGAGAACAGACATCCCACAGAGAACAGACATCCCACAGAGAACAGACATCCCACAGAGAACAGACATCCTACAGAGAACAGACATCCTACAGAGAACAGACATCCCACAGAGAACAGACATCCCACAGAGACCAGACATCCTACAGAGAACAGACATCCCACAGAGAACAGACATCCCACAGAGAACAGACATCCTACAGAGAACAGACATCCCACAGAGAACAGACATCCCACAGAGAACAGACATCCCACAGAGAACAGACATCCTACAGAGAGCAGACATCCCACAGAGAACAGACATCCCACAGAGAGCAGACATCCTACAGAGAACAGACATCCCACAGAGAACAGACATCCCACAGAGAACAGACTTCCTACAGAGAACAAACATCCCACAGAGAACAGACATCCCACAGAGAACAGACATCCCACAGAGAACAGACATCCCACAGAGAACAGACATCCTACAGAGAGCCGACATCCTACAGACACCCTGTGTTTCTCAGGAAACATGGACATCATTCACAAAATACAGATATTTTATTTTTTTTACATTTTGCCGATATGTGACTTCAGATCTCTTGCTAATATTACAGAATCTCTGCAATGCTCGTCATTTCCATCGGCACAAAGCACGCTATGCCATTATAAATCTCTTTGATATTTGCATAGCACTTGAAACGAATGAAAATCAGAAGGAAAGGGGAAAGGGAAAGGGGGATACCTAGTCACTTGTCCAACTGAATGTATTCAACTGAAATGTGTCTAAGGGACATGAGTCTGAAACCTTATTAGTTGAATGTAGGTATGAGACAGCCATTGAGATCGATATCCTTGAGATATCACTGTATTAGCACAAAGAGCAGAGATTAACATGGGATATAAACAAGTCAATACCCACAATAGCCTTTTATATTATATGTGAAATTATGCCTTAGCTCCAGCTCTTACATGTACATTAGAGTAGTAAAGGCCTTATTTTTTATATATTAATAGTTTAATAATAATAACATTAGATAAAGCAATAATTGTTATCCTAGCATATCTAATGATGTGTTTTTGAAAATGTAAACAGTAGACATACGATGGAATTATTGAGAAAGAATCATTGAAAATTGTCTTCATTTCAACATTGCCACACTTTCTTCCAAATATAACTTTTTACCCTTGTTCTTTATCTGAGAAATTCAAAAGAGCAGTCATAAGTTGGTGTGAGCAAGGGAGCCAGCACTATGTAAAAGCTGAATAAGCAAAATCTGTTTCAGCCCAGGGCGCCCAGTGTCAGACACCTCCAGGTAACCTGATAAGGGCTGCTGTGAGTGACAGGCGGCTGGGGGAAGATGAGGGCTGCTAGGGGAAGATGAGGGCTGCTAGGGGAAGATGAGGGCTGCTAGGGCTTTTCTCCACACAAAGTTTCCACCAGATAAAAAAAGCATATAGTGAACTATATTCAATGTGAAGATAATCTAATGATAATGATATAGAAGAAATGCTGTGATAGACATGGTTATTATATATACAGGATATATTTACATGCACAATCTGATATATCCTGATGTTAATTGGATGTTTTGGGGGATTTGTGGCTCAGAGATTTTGGGGGATTGTGGCTCACGTAAGTTGTAAAATATTGGCCTTGACTTCAACACGTCACTGTGTTACCTGTTTTATTATTAGGTAAGGCTGATACTTATTTTCAATTGAAGGTGCATTATTTACTTTTCCCACTCTCTCCAAATTCTCATATCTCTCCTCTCCCCAACAAAATCTTCTCCACTTTCTGCCCTCCAACAGTCCTTGTCTCCATCACAGTTATTCTCTATCTTAGAGTGCTGCGTTGGTTGCAGTATGGTGGTTGGAGTATGGTGGTTGCAGTATGTTGGTTGGAGTATGGTGGTAATGTATGGTGGTTGGGGTATTGTGGTAATGTATGGTGGTTGTGGTACGGTGGTAATGTATGGTGGTTGTGGTACGGTGGTAATGTATGGTGGTTGTGGTATGGTGGTTGTGGTATGGTGGTAATGTATGGTGGTTGTGGTATGGTGGTCATGTATGGTGGTTGTGGTATGGTGGTAATGTATGGTGGTTGTGGTATGGTGGTAATGTATGGTGGTTGGGGTATGGTGGTTGCAGTATGGTGGTTGGAGTATGGTGGTAATGTATGGTGGTTGTGGTATGGTGGTTGCAGTATGGTGGTTGGAGTATGGTGGTAATGCATGGTGGTTGGGGTATGGTGGTTGGGGTATGGTGGTTGCAGTATGGTGGTTGGAGTATGGTGGTAATGTATGGTGGTTGGGGTATGGTGGTTGCAGTATGGTGGCTGGAGTATGGTGGTAATGTATGGTGGTTGGGGTATGGTGGTTGGGGTATGGTGGTTGCAGTATGGTGGTTGCAGTATGGTGGTTGGAGTATGGTGGTAATGTATGGTGGTTGGAGTATGGTGGTTGGAGTATGGTGGTTGGGGTATGGTGGTTGTGGTATGGTGGTAATGTATGGTGGTTGTGGTACGGTGGTAATGTATGGTGGTTGGGGTATGGTGGTTGCAGTATGGTGGTTGGGGTATGGTGGTTGTGGTACGGTGGTAATGTATGGTGGTTGTGGTACGGTGGTAATGTATGGTGGTTGGGGTATGGTGGTTGCAGTATGGTGGTAATGTATGGTGGTTGGGGTATGGTGGTAATGTATGGTGGTTGGAGTATGGTGGTAATGTATGGTGGTAATGTATGGTGGTTGTGGTATAGTGGTTGGTGTATGGTGTTAATGTATGGTGGTAATGTATGGTGGTTGTGGTATGGTGGTAATGTATGGTGGTTGTGGTATGGTGGTTGTGGTATGGTGGTAATGTATGGTGGTTGTGGTATGGTGGTCATGTATGGTGGTTGTGGTATGGTGGTAATGTATGGTGGTTGTGGTATGGTGGTAATGTATGGTGGTAATGTATGGTGGTTGCAGTATGGTGGTTGGAGTATGGTGGTAATGTATGGTGGTTGTGGTATGGTGGTTGGAGTATGGTGGTAATGTATGGTGGTTGGGGTATGGTGGTTGCAGTATGGTGGTTGGAGTATGGTGGTAATGTATGGTGGTTGTGGTATGGTGGTTGCAGTATGGTGGTTGGAGTATGGTGGTAATGTATGGTGGTTGGGGTATGGTGGTTGCAGTATGGTGGCTGGAGTATGGTGGTAATGCATGGTGGTTGGGGTATGGTGGTTGGGGTATGGTGGTTGCAGTATGGTGGTTGGGGTATGGTGGTTGGGGTATGGTGGTTGCAGTATGGTGGTTGGGGTATGGTGGTTGCAGTATGGTGGTTGGGGTATGGTGGTTGCAGTATGGTGGTTGGGGTATGGTGGTTGCAGTATGGTGGTTGCAGTATGGTGGTTGGTGTATGGTGGTTGCAGTATGGTGGTTGGGGTATGGTGGTTGCAGTATGGTGGTTGGGGTATGGTGGTTGCAGTATGGTGGTTGGGGTATGGTGGTTGCAGTATGGTGGTTGGAGTATGGTGGTAATGTATGGTGGTTGGAGTCTGGTGGTTGGAGTATGGTGGTTGGGGTATGGTGGTTGTGGTATGGTGGTAATGTATGGTGGTTGTGGTACGGTGGTAATGTATGGTGGTTGTGGTATGGTGGTTGGGGTATGGTGGTTGCAGTATGGTGGTTGGGGTATGGTGGTTGTGGTACGGTGGTAATGTATGGTGGTTGTGGTATGGTGGTTGCAGTATGGTGGTTGGGGTATGGTGGTTGTGGTACGGTGGTAATGTATGGTGGTTGTGTTACGGTGGTAATGTATGGGGGTTGGGGTATGGTGGTTGCAGTATGGTGGTAATGTATGGTGGTTGGGGTATGGTGGTAATGTATGGTGGTTGGAGTATGGTGGTAATGTATGGTGGTAATGTATGGTGGTTGTGGTATAGTGGTTGGTGTATAGTGGTTGGGGTATGGTGGTTGTGGTATGGTGGTTGAGGTATGGTAGTTGTGGTATGGTGGTAATGTATGGTGGTTGAGGTATGGTGGTTGGGGTGTGGTGTGTTGGTAATGTGTTGTGGAGGGGGTATGGTGGTTGTGGTATGGTGGCAATGTATGGTGATTGGAGTATGGTGTTTGGAGTATGGTGTTTGGAGTATGTTGGTAATGTATGGTGATTGGAGTATGGTGTTTGGAGTATGGTGTTTGGAGTATGTTGGTAATGTATGGTGATTGGAGTATGGTGTTTGGAGTATGGTGTTTGGAGTATGTTGGTTTGGGGTACGGTGGTTGGAGTATGGTGGTTGGGGTATGGTGGTTGGAGTATGGTGGTTGGAGTATGGTGGTTGGAGTATGGTGGTTGGAGTATGGTGTTTGTGGTATGGTGGTTGCAGTATGGTGGTTGGAGTATGGTGGTTGTGGTATGGTGGTAATGTATGCTGGTTGGAGTATGGTGGTTGGAGTATGGTGGTTGGAGTATGGTGGTAATGTATGGTGGTTGTGGTGTGGTGGTAATGTATGGTGGTTGCAGTATGGTGGTAATGTATGGTGGTTGGGGTATGGTGGTTGCAGTATGGTGGTAATGTATGGTGGTTGGGGTATGGTGGTTGGGGTATGGTGGTTGGAGTATGGTGGTTGGAGTATGGTGGTTGGAGTATGGTGGTTGCAGTATGGTGGTAATGTATGGTGTTTGGAATATGGTGGTTGTGGTATGGTGGTAATGTATGGTGGTTGGGGTATGGTGGTTGGAGTATGGTGGTTGGAGTATGGTGGTTGGAGTATGGTGGTTGCAGTATGGTGGTAATGTATGGTGGTTGGAATATGGTGGTTGTGGTATGGTGGTAATGTATGGTGGTTGGACTATGTTGGTTGTGGTATGGTGGTAATGTATGGTGGTTGGGGTATGGTGGTTGGAGTATGGTGGTTGGAGTATGGTGGTTGGAGTATGGTGGTTGCAGTATGTTGGTTGTGGTATGGTGGTAATGTATGGTGGTTGGAATATGGTGGTTGTGGTATGTTGGTTGTGGCATGGTGGTAATGTATGGTGATTGGAGTATGGTCGTTGTGGTTACAGTATTGTGGTTGGAGTATGGTGGTTGCAGTATGTTGGTTGTGATATGGTGGTTGGAGTATGGTGGTAATGTATGGTGGTTGTGGTATGGTGGTAATGTATGGTGCTTGGAGTATGTTGGTTGAGGTATGGTGGTTGGGGTGTGGTGGTTGTGTGGTATGGTAGTTGTGGTGTGGTGGTTGTGGTATGGTGGTTGGAGTATGGTGGTTGGAGTATGGTGGTAATGTATGGTGGTTGGGGTATGGTGGTTGCAGTATGGTGGTTGGAGTATGGTGGTAATGTATGGTGGTTGTGGTATGGTGGTTGCAGTATGGTGGTTGGAGTATGGTGGTAATGTATGGTGGTTGGGGTATGGTGGTTGCAGTATGGTGGCTGGAGTATGGTGGTAATGTATGGTGGTTGGGGTATGGTGGTTGCAGTATGGTGGTTGGGGTATGGTGGTTGCAGTATGGTGGTTGGGGTATGGTGGTTGCAGTATGGTGGCTGGAGTATGGTGGTATTGTATGGTGGTTGGGGTATGGTGGTTGCAGTATGGTGGTTGGGGTATGGTGGTTGTGTGGTATGGTGGTTGTGGTATGGTGGTTGTGGTATGGTGGTTGGAGTATGGTGGTTGGGGTATGGTGGTATTGTATGGTGGTTGTGTGGTATGGTGGTTGTGGTGTGGTGGTTGGAGTATGTTGGTTGTGGTATGGTGGTTGTGTGGTATGGTGGTTGTGGTATGGTGGTTGTGGTATGGTGGTTGTGGTATGGTGGTTGGCATATGGTGGTTGGAGTATGGTGGTTGGGGTATGGTGGTTGTGGTATAGTGGTTGGAGTATGTTGGTTGGAGTATGGTGTTTGTGGTATGGTGGTTGGAGTATGGTGGTTGGGGTATGGTGGTTGTGGTATGGTGGTTGGAGTATTGTGGTTGGAGTATGGTGGTTGGAGTGTGGTGGTAATGTGTTGTGGATGGGGTATGGTGGTTGTGGTATGGTGGTTGGGGTATGGTGTTTGGGGTGTGGTGTGGTGGTAATATGTTGTAGATGAGGTATGGTGGTTATGGTATGGTGGTTGGGGTATGGTGGTTGGGGTGTGGTGTGGTGTGGTGGTAATGTGTTGTGGATGGGGTATGGTGGTTGTGGTATGGTGGTAATGTATGGTGGTTGAGGTATGGTCGTTGTGTGGTATGGTGGTAATGTATGGTGATTGGAGTATGGTGTTTGGAGTATGGTGTTTGGAGTATGTTGGTAATGTATGGTGATTGGAGTATGTTGGTTGGAGTATGGTGTTTGTGGTATGGTGGTTGGAGTATGGTGTTTGGAGTATGTTGGTAATGTATGGTGATTGGAGTATGGTGTTTGGAGTTTGTTGGTTTGGGGTACGGTGGTTGTGGTATGGTGGTTGAAGTATGCTGGTTGTGGTATGGTGATTGAAGTATGCTGGTTGTGGTATGGTGGTTGTTGTATGGTGGTAATGTATGGCGGTTGTGGTATCGTGGTTGTGGTATGGTGGTCATGTATGGTGGTTGTGGTACGGTGGTAATGTATGGTGGTTGTGGTATGGTGGTAATGTATGGTGGTTGTGGTACGGTGGTAATGTATGGTGGTTGTGGTATGGTGGTTGTGGTATGGTGGTAATGTATGGTGGTTGTGGTATGGTGGTCATGTATGGTGGTTGTGGTATGGTGGTAATGTATGGTGGTTGAGGTATGGTGGTTGCAGTATGGTGGTTGGAGTATGGTGGTAATATATGGGGGTTGTGGTATGGTGGTTGGAGTATGGTGGTAATGTATGGTGGTAATGTATGGTGGTTGAGGTATGGTGGTTGGGGTATGGTGGTTGGAGTATGGTGGTAATGTATGGTGGTTGTGGTATGGTGATTGGAGTATGGTGGTTGTGGTATGGTGGTTGGAGTATGGTGGTAATGTATGGGGGTTGTGGTATGGTGGTTGGAGTATGGTGGTAATGTATGGTGGTAATGTATGGTGGTTGTGGTATAGTGGTTGGAGTATGGTGGTAATGTATGGTGGTTGTGGTATGGTGATTGGAGTATGGTGGTAATGTATGGGGGTTGTGGTATGGTGGTTGGAGTATGGTGGTAATGTATGGTGGTAATGTATGGTGGTTGTGGTATAGTGGTTGGTGTATAGTGGTTGGGGTATGGTGGTTGTGGTATGGTGGTTGGGGTATGGTAGTTGTGGTATGGTGGTAATGTATGGTGGTTGAGGTATGGTGGTTGGGGTGTGGTGTGTTGGTAATGTGTTGTGGAGGGGGTATGGTGGTTGTGGTATGGTGGTAATGTATGGTGATTGGAGTATGGTGTTTGGAGTAAGGTGTTTGGAGTATGTTGGTAATGTATGGTGATTGGAGTATGGTGTTTGGAGTATGTTGGTTTGGGGTACGGTGGTTGTGGTATGGTGATTGAAGTATGCTGGTTGTGGTATGGTGGTTGTTGTATTGTGGTAATGTATGGCGGTTGTGGTATGGTGGTTGTGGTATGGTGGTCATGTATGGTGGTTGTGGTACGGTGGTAATGTATGGTGGTTGGGGTATTGTGGTAATGTATGGTGGTTGTGGTACGGTGGTAATGTATGGTGGTTGTGGTACGGTGGTAATGTATGGTGGTTGTGGTATGGTGGTTGTGGTATGGTGGTAATGTATGGTGGTTGTGGTATGGTGGTCATGTATGGTGGTTGTGGTACGGTGGTAATGTATGGTGGTTGAGGTATGGTGGTTGCAGTATGGTGGTAATGTATGGTGGTTGGGGTATGGTGGTAATGTATGGTGGTTTGAGTATGGTGGTAATGTATGGTGGTAATGTATGGTGGTTGTGGTATAGTGGTTGGTGTATAGTGGTTGGGGTATGGTGGTTGTGGTATGGTGGTTGGGGTATGGTAGTTGTGGTATGGTGGTAATGTATGGTGGTTGAGGTATGGTGGTTGGGGTGTGGTGTGTTGGTAATGTGTTGTGGAGGGGGTATGGTGGTTGTGGTATGGTGGTTGTGGTATGGTGGTTGAGGTATGATGGTTGGGGTGTGGTGGTTGAGGTATGGTGGTTGGGGTGTGGTGTGGTGGTAATGTGTTGTGGAGGGGGTATGGTGGTTGTGGTATGGTGGTTGGGGTATGGTGGTTGTGGTATGGTGGTTGAGGTATGGTGGTTGGGGTGTGGTGTGGTGGTAATGTGTTGTGGAGGGGGTATGGTGGTTGGGGTATGGTGGTTGAGGTATGGTGGTTGGGGTGTGGTGGTTGGTGTATGGTGGTTGGGGTGTGGTGTGGTGGTAATGTGTTGTGGAGGGGGTATGGTGGTTGGGGTATGGTGGTTGAGGTATGGTGGTTGGGGTTTGGTGTGGTGGTAATATGTTGTAGAGGGGGTATGGTGGTTGTGGTATGGTGGTAATGTATGGTCGTTGTGTGGTATGGTGGTAATGTATGGTGGTTGTGTGGTATGGTGGTAATGTATGGTGTTAATGTATGGTGGTTGGGGTATGGTGGTAAT
>NC_074687.1:6155416-6282916 GCF_029448725.1 Salvelinus fontinalis
AGTGCCAGGATGGGAGGTGAACGTCGTCCACCCTCTCCCACTCTGTCACCATCTCTAGCCCCCTCCCAGGCTTCCTGCCCTGGGGACAGGCTCTCCCTTTGGCCACCACACCTCTGGAGGACTGGGACTCTGTTGTTCCCATAGACTTTTCTTCCACCTAGACCAGGGAGGAAGACAGAGAGGAGGAAAGGGGAGGAAGCGAAGGAGAAAGAAGCAACGGAGAAGGGGGGGGTGATGGGAGAGAGAGAAAGCGAGACAAGGGCTGTTAGACATCCAAAGACATACTGTAAAACTTTGATGGGGTAAAGAGTTCTGAATCAGATGTCAGTGGATGGGGTAAAGAGTTCTGAATCAGATGTCAGTGGATGGGGTAAAGAGTTTTGAATCAGATGTCAGTGGATGGGGTAAAGAGTTCTGAATCAGATGTCAGTGGATGGGGTAAAGAGTTCTGAATCAGATGTCAGTGGATGGGGTAAAGAGTTCTGAATCAGATGTCAGTGGATGGGGTAAAGAGTTTTGAATCAGATGTCAGTGGATGGGGTAAAGAGTTTTGAATCAGATGTCAGTGGATGGGGTAAAGAGTTTTGAATCAGATGTCAGTGGATGGGGTAAAGAGTTTTGAATCAGATGTCAGTGGATGGGGTAAAGAGTTTTGAATCAGATGTCAGTGGATGGGGTAAAGAGTTTTGAATCAGATGTCAGTGGATGGGGTAAAGAGTTTTGAATCAGATGTCAGTGGATGGGGTAAAGAGTTTTGAATCAGATGTCAGTGGATGGGGTAAAGAGTTTTGAATCAGATGTCAGTGGATGGGGTAAAGAGTTTTGAATCAGATGTCAGTGGATGGGGTAAAGAGTTTTGAATCAGATGTCAGTGGATGGGGTAAAGAGTTTTGAATCAGATGTCAGTGGATGGGGTAAAGAGTTTTGAATCAGATGTCAGTGGATGGGGTAAAGAGTTTTGAATCAGATGTCAGTGGATGGGGTAAAGAGTTTGAATCAGATGTCAGTGGATGGGGTAAAGAGTTTGAATCAGATGTCAGTGGATGGGGTAAAGAGTTTTGAATCAGATGTCAGTGGATGGTGTAAAGAGTTCATACTGACCCTTCTACTATGAGAAACAGAGGTAGAGAGAGCGCACAAGAGAAAGCGAGGAAAAAGGTTGTTTTAGGACAAAAACACTCCCATCTCTCCCCCTCTCCTCCCCCTGGCATGACCCTGGCATGACCCTGCCGCACAGAGCATGACTCTCTCTCAGCCTCCTCCTCTCTCACTCTCATAATTAGTCTCCCACGTCAGTTCAGGCCTCGCTCCACTACACAGCTGGGCTCTCCGCCAGCACAAGTACCCCCCCCCCCCCCCACCCACCCACCCTTTCCCTCTCTCTCAATCCTTTTGACACTATTCCTCTCTCTCATCCACTTTCACTAACTTTACTCCTGCTCCATCTCTCTGTAATTCTCTCTCCCTCCTCCCCTCCCCCACTCACTCACTGGATCTCTTCCTCCCCTCCCTCTTTATCCTCGTTCTACACAGATAAGCAGAAAACGCCCATTGAAAATAAGATTCACCCCACGTCTCGCTCTCTCTCACTGTGTGTGTATGTATTATGACCAAACCCTGCCTAGCTGTGTGTGTGTGTGTGTGTGTGTGTGTGTGTGTGTGTGTGTGTGTGTGTGTGTGTGTGTGCATTGGGTTACTCACCCTCCCTCTCTCCCTGCCTGGCGGTGTGTTGGCAGTGTTCCCACTCTCTCTCTCTCCGCTGGCCGTCTGCCAACTCCCGTTCTGCTACCGCTGCCGACACAGACACACACACACCCCCGCACTCCTTCTCTTTCAGCTCCAGCTCCGAGAACCGCATCATCGCCCGCTAAACACACAGACCCACACACATAGAAAGCAGCCATGAAACCCACTAACCTTCTAGCCCGCGCCGCACACACACACACCTCTCTAAACCTCAATCTGGACTGAACGGTTACAGAAGCAGACATCGCATCAGGAAATCACAGTGTCATTAAAAGGAGGCCAAAACAGGACAGGACAAAGAGACAGAGATAAACGGACAAGCATGGCACATCCAGACACAGTTAGGTTAGACTAGTGCAGTCAGCCACAGTGAGTCCTAGTTCCTGTCATCTCCCTTCCTGAAACATGAACACAGCTAGAAAACACATACAGCTAGCCCTGAGGCTCACAGAGAAAGAGGGGGGAGAGAGAGAAAGAGGGAGAAAGAGGGAGAGAAAGAGGGGGGGGACAGAGAAAGAGGGGGGGAACAGAGAAAGAGGGGGGGAACAGAGAAAGAGGGGAGAGAAAAAGAGGGGAGAGAAAAAGAGGGGAGAGAAAAAGAGGGGAGAGAAAAAGAGGGGAGAGAAAAAGAGGGGAGAGAAAAAGAGGGGAGAGAGAAAGAGGGGAGAGAGAAAGAGGGGAGAGAGAAAGAGGGGAGAGAGAAAGAGGGGAGAGAGAAAGGGGGAAGAGAGAAAAAGAGATATAGGGAGAGAAAAACGTAGAAAAAGGAAGAAGCAATGCAGAGCAAGTGAAAAAAAGACAGAAAGAAAGTGTGTGGAGTGCAGAGAAAAGGAAGCAGAAAGAAAGGGCAGAATGAGAGAAAGCCTGTCTGAGGGGTAGAGTGAGATAAAGAAATGTAAAGAACTGACCTCCCAGATAGCTGCAGGTCGACTTATATTATCCCCCTCTCGTGATATGACTTCCATCTAAGCAATTAGAACGGGGGAGGGGGCTCAATATATCTCTCCATTGCATATTCTGTCCTTTTCATACTCTGTCCATCATTTTCATAATTTCATATTATTTTTTATAATTTCAGTATATCTGTCCATCATTTTAGTCAGTATATCTGTCCATCATTTTAGTCAGTATATCTGTCCATCATTTTAGTCAGTATATCTGTCCATCATTTTAGTCAGTATATCTGTCTATCATTTTAGTCAGTATATCTGTCTATCATTTTAGTCAGTATATCTGTCTATCATTTTAGTCAGTATATCTGTCTATCATTGCATGTAGGTATTGTATGTTAACATGTCTTTCTCCACATATCTTTACACCCCCCCCCCCCCCCCTTCTCAACTCTGGGCCTCAGTGTCTGCAGCACTGCTGCTTTTTCTTCTTCCCCTTTAATCAAGGATTGACCAATCAGTAACATCAGTCAATCAATCAACCAACCAATCTATTAACTATCAGGAGAAAGGAAACCCAGCAGTAGTGCAGACCTGGAGGATTGGAGTATCCCTGTTATACACAAACATCTAGCAGCCACAGACCCACCAAGCACACACACACATACAGTCAAACAAATAACTACAAAACCCTTGTTTTCTGAACTGGAAAAACATGTCTTTTTCAAAGTGAAAGGTAACACCCTCCACCCAATGTATTTTATTTTTGTGGGAGGGGTTCCCGTTAGGAAAATGTGGCGCCGGACATTTGACCGGCAACATTTTAATTTACTGGACATTTGAGAAATGTACCGGACCCATGTGCTTTGGGTGGGTAACCTGATTAGGGCGTCCACCCACAGTGCTCAGAATGACAGCACATTTACAATATGGTCATTCATATTAACAGAACATGCCAGTCCAGGATGCAACTATGTGTGGCCCTTCTTACCAAATGTGCACTTTGAACATGTTAGAATAACAGCCAACAAGACAAGTAACAAACAGCAAAATCACTAATTTATGTCAATCTACTATAGTAGAAAAAATTAGGCTACCTATTCTATTGGTCAGCTTGTGGAGGAAGAAATGGCCTGTTCCAAACAGACTCTGGGACAGTTGTGGGATGATAGATACCAAATTCATACAACCAGGAGGCCTAGGCTACATAGCAAAGATCAGAAAGTTGAACATTTTAAGCTAAACGATCAGGCGATTTCTTCACATTAAAACCACAGCAGGGCACTCAAGGCAGTTGGCTAATCGCGAATGTTTGTTCCATAATAATTTTAGCGGGAAAACACTGTTTTCAAAAGGGCAGTGCACATGCAAGAGGTTTCATGTGACAGAGATTAATAAGAATAGTACTTTGAAGCAAGGTAAGACAAGCCTCATAATATGCAGTAAAACCTTCAGGTTTCAAACAATTAAGTAGGCTATTTGTTTTCAAAATGTATACTTCCTCCAGCTCTTTGTAAAGTGGTGTGTGACGCGCTGGTGGAGCCTGCCTTCCGTTTGACATTTGATGCAGCGTACAAAACTGGGAAATCTCCAACTTCCGACTTCAGTGCGTTCAAGACAACTGGGAAAACAAACCAGCTCCAAAAGGGGGAAATAGTTTTGAACGGTCATCCAACTCAGGAACTTAGTCCTCTTTCTAGAGCTCCGACTTTCCGACCTGAAGATCACTGAGGTCATTTTTATGTAACCTTTATTTAACTAGGCAAGTCAGTTAAGAATAAATTCTTATTCACAATGACGGCCTACACCGGCCAAACGCGGACGACACTGGGCCAATTGTGCGCCGCCCTGTGGGACTCCCAATCACAGCCGGATGTGATACGTCATGATTTGACTTGGTATTTTTCAGAATTCACAGTTGTCTTGAAAGCACCACAACGTGCTGCAGCAGCAGCTCTGTCTGACAGATGTCCCACTCTAAGGCTCTGTATCTGTATGCTAAATAAGATACATAACGAATATACAGTACACACACCAAATTAATTCCACAAAGTTATGCAAATTAAAATAGACCGATAAGCATGACCAGCCAAATGTATTTCCATCGACTGGCATTTGCATCAATGACGAGGCTAAAAAGCCTTATTTTACAATGGGATTTATTCCTCTTCTCCCAGACAATTGGCGGGCACCAATTCTATTTAATCGGCTTTTCAATTTTATTTTTGGGGGACACAACTGGCTATTACCGGCTAACGGAAACCCTGGTGTGTGCGTGTCTTAATGTGTTCAGTGTGTGTGAGGAGCCAGGCACTAATAGCCTTGGGGGAAGGGATGTGTGACCTTGGATAAGGCCAGGGGGAACCCCATCCATCACCCTCCAGCCCCTCTGGCTCACCTTGGGGTTAAGCACAGCCGGAACCATGAGGCTGCCCGGTCACAATGTGAAGCCCTACCGCTCAGCAGACAGCAACACATGCTTTTGGAACCTGCCTTTGTATTTCACTATCTCTCCCCTCACTCTATTTCTCCCAAGCTAGATACACAGAGCACGCAAACAACCTAACCAATGTTGCCTAGACAACTCACAGGCCTAGGTTAATCTTTGAACTGGCCTTGTACTAACTCACTGACTGTCAACTGTCATGCTTCAAATGTCCTCTCAATCTCAGAGGCAACCGTAAAGGGCTGGTATAAGCCTATAACCCTGAACTAACCCTCACCCTGCAAGTTCAGCTATGGGGAGCAGGTATCTGATCCATAGACTGATTCTAAGACACATCCTATATGAAGTCATATATTGCCTGAATAATAGGACAGTCTATGGGCCGCTAAAATAAGTGGCAGAATTGACCATTGTTGTAGCTTTGATTCCTGCACAGGTGACATGGTAACGTACCATATAAAGTGTAAATGACCTCAGATGAAGTGTCAGGCTACCATCACATCCCCCAGCCCAACTACGTCCGCATTTCTCTCAACTCACCTGCAGGGCGCGCTGTTCCCGGCTCAGCTTGCTAGAGTCTGCGTACAGCTCGGTCGTGACACATTTGATGCGGTCGCCCACATAGCCCGAGGAGCTAGCGATCCTCTTGGTCAGGCTGGTCCTCCGTGAGCCTCTTCGCCCACCCTCTTCGTCCTCATCCCCTTCTCCATGTGACTCCTCTGTGTCTCCAACGCTCTCTCTTTCACTGTCCCTCTCCTTCCCCAGGTCCATGTAGCGATGGATGGGGTGGGAGGAGGTTTGTCTGTCCATCTCTTCTCTCTCCTCTCCAGACGTGAAGTCGCAAGAAAACGTGCCATCTCTAGACAAGTGGTCGCCAGACTTGCGGTCACAATCCCCAGTTGTGCGGACTCCAGACGTGCGTTCACCAGGCGTGCGGTCGCCAGACTTGCGGTCACCAGACGTTCGGGCACAGCGCAGGGTGCTCTGGTCCTGTTCCCCTGGGTCTGAGGAAGGGCTCTGGTCCTGTTCCCCTGGGTCTGAGGAAGGGCTCTGGTCCACAGGACTCTCCTCTGCCCAATTAACCAGCTTTGGGGAGCCCTGAGGTGGGCTAGAGGCCACACTTGGACAGCACGTCTCCTGGAGGGGCTTGGGTCTCACACAGAGGGTCTCTGGTTGTCTGTCTGTGTGGATAGTTGTCATGGTGGAGCTTGGGCTGGGGTAGTGATGAATATGGTGGGGGTGGTGGTAATGCAGTTGGTGTTTTGGCTCCCGTTCCACTTCCCTAATGTTTTCATTGCCATGGCAACACTTGTGTTGGTTGCCCCTGGCGATGGGAATGGTGACAGAGACTTGCGGCTTGTTGGTGGTCAGAGTGGATTCTCCATCTGTGTCGGAGTGGACGAGGTCAATGCAGACGATACGGTCTTTGGAGGGGGTACTGAGGCTGGAGGAGGAAGTGGGTCTGGGCTGGCTCCCTCCCTGCTCCCCGTCCTCTCTTTTGGGCTTCACGTGGAACCCCTCTCCTGTTTCCACACCACTTCGACCCCTGCGGGACCCACCACAATCCTCTGTGAGACCCCTAGGTTTGTCCTGACCATGGCCCCGGCACTTGGGCCCCTGATCTGCCTGCTCCAGGGCTTTGGAGTCTGGATGTGCATGCATCAGAGGGTGGGTCATCTCCTGGGAGTTGAAGGTGAGGTACTCCCCAGCATGGCTGTGATAGGGTAAGGGCTGTTTGGCTGCCAGGTGGGAGGGATACAGGCTGCTACTGCCCAGCAGGACGGGGTGAGGATAGGCTGGGCCCTTCCCTGGCAGAGGGAGAGAATGGAGGGCCATGCTGTCGGGTACAGAGTAGTGCAGGTATCGGTTGGCGTAGGCCATGCTGTGAGCTAGGTAAAGGTGGCTGGGCGGGTGCCCGTTGGTATTCTCCAGACAGGGACGTTTAGTATAGGGAGACACCTCCTGGGACGTCTCAGCCCTCTTGGGGGCTTTAAGAGGCTTCTCTGTGGAGCTCCTATGATGGCCGACCATGGGGGAACCTTCTGATTGGCTGGGGCTGTGATTGGGCCAATCACCATTGGGTTTGGAGGATGGGGGCATCGTGGAGGCAGGCTTGTGATTGGAAGGTATTGGGGTAGTATGTGGCTCTCCAACCCTGAGGCAGGATGGGCTGTTTTGCTGGGACTGGGGCAGGACTCTCTCTATAACCTTGTGTTTGATGACTGAAGGAGATGAGCGTTTCCCTTGGGGGGCTGGGCTGGGCCTGGGGGATAGGGCTGGGGGGTGGGGGTGTGTTTGGGTGGACCCAATGGTGGAGATGGGTGTAGAGGTGGGCACCACCCAGGAGGAGTGCAAAGTGCTGATCATCTCTGGCCTGTCTGGGGCCTTGGAGAAAGTGCTGCTGACCACTGAGTGGGAGGGGTGGGAGGAGGGTGAGAGGGTCTTCTTCGGGAGCTCCCGGCTTGGGGGATGTCCGTACCGAGGCCCCAAAGACCCCAGAGCTTCCATCTTGATGGGGAAGCTGTTGGGAGGCAGGTCAAACTCCAGCAGCCTTCCAGAGAGATCCAGAGGCTTTGGGTCTGCTGGGTCTTTGGTAGTCTTGTTTGGTGGGGTTTTCCGCTCAGAGGACGGTTTAGAAGGGGACTGATTGGGTTTCCTTTCACACCCCCCAGCCCTGTGCTCTGACGCCCCATCCCTGGGTGTGTGTTTGTGGGGGCTGGGCCGGGCGGGGGAGGGGTGCTCTTGAGCAATGCTGCTCACATAGAATGGGTGAGGCATCGACTGGGAAGAGGAGGAAGATGGTGGCCCTATTCGAGGGACTGGCCCCTGTAGGTCTAAGGTGCTGTCGCTGAGAGTGGGAGGCAGGGGAGGAGCAGGCTGGGGGAGGCGAGTAGAGGCACGAGGGGAGGAATCAATGGGAAGGCTATTATTAACACCACCACCACTAATACTACCACTGCTGTTGCTGGCTCCTTTGTTTGAGGTGGGTCTAGTGGGCTTACTGCTCCTGCTGGGGGGTCTGTCTCGGTCTGTGTGGGGGGGCTGAAGGTGCTGGGGTGGAGGGGGAGGCTGGTGAAGCTGCTGCACAAACGGAGAGCCCTCGTGGTGGATGCGAGACCCGACACTCAGCCCCTTCTCCTGACAATGTACCATGGACGTGGAGGCCACAGACACCACTGGGATCCTCATGGGAGACCCCACCAGGGGGGAGGAGATGGGGGACGGGGGGTAGGGGGGCATGAAGTAGAGCCTCTCGGTGGCCGAGGCAGCAGCAGGGTTCATGTTCCCCCCCTGGGAGGCACAGAGGGACTGGTAGGCCAGGTGCTGGGGCAGGTAGGGGCTGGGCTGACTGAGGAACTGAGCCTTGTACATGCTGAGGGCGGCGTACTTTGACGTGTCCATGAAGGGGTAGAGGCCCGCTTCAGGGTACAGCCCCGGGCTCAGCCCCCAGGGCAGACGTAGGTACCCGCCTGCTCCTGTACCAGCACCCCCCAGGCCCAGCTCTGAGGGCTTCTGCCCCCCAGGCCCCACGCCTATCCTGTCTAGGCCCTCTGGCCCCCTTTGGAGGCCTGGTGGAGGGCTCTTGTACAGGCCCATGTAGCCGTTACTAAGCTTGCTCCTGTCCATGGAGACATCAGGCTTATAGAGGAGGTCCGGGAGGCCGTCCCGGCCGTAGCTCAGGGGAAGGGTATTGGTCACTTCGCGGGGCTTCTCAGCCGACAGCGCTTGGATCCCTGGGTAGATCACGCCGCCGTGCAGGCGGAGGCCATCCCGCATAAGAGCATTGCGGTCCAGACCCATGGCGGCCAGGGGGGTTAACCTGGCATCCACCTACAGGGGGATAACACAGGTTAAAATCTGTTATAAATATTGTTTTAAAAACAGCCTTATACACACAGGTTATGTCTTCACTTGAGTTAGGTATGAGGATATGGTTTACATCTCTTAAAAGGCCCAATGAAGCCGTTTTTATCTCAATATGAGATCATTTCGGGGTAACAATGAAGTACCTTCCTGTAATACAGCGGCGGTCAGTGATGTTTAATATGAATTAAAATTTACAACGTAGGTGCACAGGTCGAGCGAAAAATGTGAGTAATTGAGGTGACAGACAGTGACACATTCAATATCGCCTTACACACTCTTGCCTGCATCTAGTTGATCTAGGATTTAATTAATAACCCAACAGTTACAAACAAGAGTTTCTATTGGACAAATTCAGGTTTATTTATCCCTGTTTCGTTCTGTTGGCTTCCGTTTATGATTTTCTTTTACAGAATCAGCGGAATGAATACACCCCTGATCACACGCAAACATAGTTCACTTCATAGCAGCCACATGATCCCTTTGATCGACAGCATGATCCCTTCGATCGTTGTATAATTCCTTCTTGCATCTACGTGCTCTCCTCCTCTCATCTTTTCCCTTTGCTTGTGGACTTCAGTGTACAACACATCAGCTGTCTGACCAGGCGAGAGAAAAGAAATCCAAACCAAACCTTCATACAGTATCATAACCGCTACACAGACCCTACATCGTTGTCAACATATTAGCTAACAACGTTAGTAACGTCATAGTCAACATAGCTACTAGAACTATTGCATTAGTAAACACGCTACAATCATGCAGTACAGTGTACAGTCAGCAAGCAGTTACACAGGCGGGCCACGCTCGCAAAACATTTATTAATCCAAACGTTTAACGTGACTTGGAAGAGTTCCAGTGTTGGATAGCCATAGCCAGCATAGCAACCCTCTCTGTTTGAGCCGAGTGTTGGAGTAGGTTAAACTAGCTAGCTGCATTCGCTAGCTACACCATATATACAAAAGTATGTGGACACCCCTTCAAATTACTGGATTTGAATATTTCTGCCACACCCATTAATGACAGGTGTATAAAATCGAGCACACATCCATACAATCTCCATAGAAAGCATGTGCAGTGGAATGGCCTTACTGAAGAACTCAGTGACTTTCAACGTGGCACCGTCATAGGATTCCTCCTTTCCAACAAGTCAGTTTGTCAAATATCTGCCCTGCTAGAGCTAGTGCTGTTATTGTGAAGTGGAAACATCTATGATTAACAACGGCTCAGCCGCGAAGTGGTAGGCCACACAAGCTCACAGAACAGTACCTCCGAGTGGAGAAACCTTGTAGCATATAAAAAATAATCTGTTCATGGTTGCAACACTCCCCACCGAGTTCCAAACTGCTTCTGGAAGCAACGTCAGCAAAATGACAGTCAGGAGCTTCATGAAATTGGTTTCCATGGCCGAGCAGTGTCAGCTAGAGTGGTGTAAAGCTTGCCGCCATTGGACTATGGAGCAGTGGAAACAAATTCTCTGGAGTGATGAGTCACGCTTCACCATCTGGCAGTCCAACAGAGGAATCTGGGTTTGGCGGATGCCAGGATAACACTACCTGCACGAATGCATAGTGCCAACTAGAGGTCGACCGATTATGATTTTTCAACGCCGGTACCGATTAATGGAGGACCAAAAAAAAGCAGATACCGATTAATCGGCCGATAACAAATATATACACTGCTCAAAAAAATAAAGGGAACACTAAAATAACACATTCTAGATCTGAATGAATGAAATATTCTTTTTAAATACTTTTCTCTTTACATAGTTGAATGTGCTGACAACAAAATCACACAAATTATCAATGGAAATCAAATTTATCAACCCATGGAGGTCTGGATTTGGAGTCACACTTAAAATTAAAAGTGGAAAACCACACTACAGGCTGATCCAACTTTGATGTAATGTCCTTAAAACAAGTCAAAATGAGGCTCAGTAGTGTGTGTGGCCTCCACGTGCCTGTATGACCTCCCTACAACGCCTGGGCATGCTCCTGATGAGGTGGCGGATGGTCTCCTGAGGGATCTCCTCCCAGACCTGGACTAAAGCATCCGCCAACTCCTGGACAGTCTGTGGTGCAACGTGGCGTTGGTGGATGGAGCGAGACATGATGTCCCAGATGTGCTCAATTGGATTCAGGTCTGGGGAACGGGCGGGCCAGTCCATAGCATCAATGCCTTCCTCTTGCAGGAACTGCTGACACACTCCAGCCACATGAGGTCTAGCATTGTCTTGCATTAGGAGGAACCCAGGGCCAACCGCACCAGCATATGGTCTCACAAAGGGTCTGAGGATCTCATCTCGGTACCTAATGGCAGTCAGGCTACCTCTGGCGAGCACATGGAGGGCTGTGCGACCCCCCAAAGAAATGCAACCCCACACCATGACTGACCCACTGCCAAACCGGTCATGCTGGAGGATGTTGCAGGCAGCAGAACGTTCTCCATGGCGTCTCCAGACTCTGTCACATGTGCTCAGTGTGAACCTGCTTTCATCTGTGAAGAGCACAGGGCGCCAGTGGCGAATTTGCCAATCTTGGTGTTCTCTGGCAAATGCCAAACGTCCTGCAGGGTGTTGGGCTGTAAGCACAACCCCCACCTGTGGACGTTGGGCCCTCATACCACCCTCATGGAGTCAGTTTGACCGTTTGAGCAGACACATGCACATTTGTGGCCTGCTGGAGGTCATTTTGCAGGGCTCTGGCAGTGCTCCTCCTGTGCGCCGCCACAGCTCGCATTGATGTGCCATCCTGGATGAGCTGCACTACCTAAGCCACTTGTGTGGGTTGTAGACTCCGTCTCATGCTAACACTAGAGTGAAAGCACCGCCAGCATTCAAAAGTGACCAAAACATCAGCCAGGAAGCATAGGAACTGAGAAGTGGTCTGTGAACCACCTGCAGAACCACTCCTTTATTGGGGGTGTCTTGCTACTTGCCTATAATTTCCACCTGTCGTCTATTCCATTTGCACAACAGCATGTGAAATTTATTTTCAATCAGTGATGCTTCCTAAGTGGACAGTTTGATTTCACAGAAGTGTGATTGACTTGGAGTTACATTGTGTTTAAGTGTTCCCTTTATTTTTTTGAGCAGTGAATGAACAATACACTTTTATTTGAACTTAATATAATACATAAATAAAATCTATTTAGTCTCAAATAAAAAATGAAACACGCTCAATTTGGTTTAAATAATGCAAAAAACAGCGTTGGAGAAGAAAGTAAAAGTGTAAAAAAGCTAAAGTTTAAGTTCCTTGATCAGAACATATGAAAGCTGGTGGTTCAATATTCCCAGTTCGTTAATATTCCCAGTTAAGAAGTTTTAGGTTGTAGTTATTATAGGAATTTTGATGCGTCAACTATTTCTACCTATACCATTTGTATTTCATATACCTTTGACTATTGGGTGTTCTTATAGGCACTTTAGTATTGCCAGCCTAATCTCGGGAGTTGATAGGCTTGAAGTCATAAACAGAGCTGTGATCAAGCATTGCTAAGAGCTGCTGGCAAACGCAGTAAAGTTTGAATGAATGCTTACGAGCCTGCTGCTGCCTACCATCGCTCAGTCAGACTGCTCTATCAAATCATAGACTTAATTATAATAACAGAAATACGAGCCTTTGGTCATTAATATGGTCAAATCCGGAAACTATAATTTCAAAAACAAAACGTTGTTTCTTTCGGTGAAATACTGAACCGTTCCGTATTTTATCGAACGTGTGGCAACCCTAAGTCTAAATATTGCTGTTACATTGCACAACCTGTTATGTCATAATTATGTAAAATTATGTCAAATTAGTTCACGAGCCAGGCGGTCCAAACTGTTGCAAATACCCTGACTCTGCCATAGTTAGTGACACATTTGCCATAGTTAATATTGCCTGTTAACATGAATTTCTTTTAACTAAATATGCAGGTTTAAAAATATATTCTTCTGTGTATTGACTAAGAAAGACATTGTTGTTTATGGTTAGGTACATTTGTGCAAAGATGGTGCTTTTTCGGCAATGCGCTTTTGTTAAATCATCACCAGTTTGGCGAAGTTGACGTAGGCTGTGATTCAATGATAAATTAACATGCACCGCAGTGATTATATGCAACGCAGGACAAGCTAGTTAACCTAGTAATATCAACTATGTGTAGTTAACTAGTGATTGTGAAGATTGTTTTTTATAAGATAAGTTTAAATGCTAGCTAGCAACTTACCTTGGCTCCTTGCTGCACTCGCCTAACAGGTGGTCAAGCCTGCCACGCAGTTTGCTCATGGATTGCAATGTAAATCGGCCATAATCGGGCATCCAAAAATGCAGATTATCGATTGTTATGAAAACTCGAAATCGGCCCTACTTAAAATCGGCCATGCCGATTAATCGGTCAACCTCTAGTGCCAACTGTAAAGTTTGGGGGAGGAATAATGGTCTGGGGTGTTTTTCCATTGTTCGGGCTAGACCCCAAAGTTCCAGTAAAGGAAAATCTTCACACTACAGAATACAATGACATTCTAGACGATTCTGTGCTTCCAACTTTGTGGCAACAGTTTGGGGAAGCCGCTTTCCTGTTTCAGCATGACAATGCCCCCATGCACAAAGCAAGGTCCACACAGAAATGGTTTGTCGAGATCGGTGTGGAAGAATTTGAATGGTCTGCACAAAGCCCTGACCTCAACCCATCAAACACCTTTGGAATGAATTGGAACGCTGACTGTGAGCCAGGCCTAATCGCCCAACATCAGTGCCCGACCTCACTAATGTTTGTGGCTGAATGGAAGCAAGTCCCCGCAGCATTGTTCCAACATCTAGTGGAAAGCCTTCCCAGAAGAGTGGAGGCTGTTATTGCAGCAAAGGTGTGACCAACTCCATAATAATGCCCATGATTTTGGAATGAGATGTTTGACGAGCAGGTGTCTTTTGGTAATGTAGTGTAAAAGTGAAAGTAAAAAAATACAACTAAATATAGCTCTCTCTCGCATCTCCTTAATTTTTAAATAAATGTATTCAAAACTGTTCAACTATTGTCTCTCTTTGAGTCAACTTATCACTACTTGTTATGCTTCCGAGAAGCTTCCGGGTTGGAGCGAGTAGTCGCACTTCACTTCGCTCCACAGGTAATATTACATTTCATTACATTTCATTACAGTACAACGGTTTGATTTGTTTGATCTGAGCAATTTTTCTTAGCTAGCTACATAGCCATCTTTGTATCAAAGATAATTGTGTAGTTTAGAGTAATTATCAAGGTTAGCTAGCCAGCTATTTTCGTCCTTCTAACGTAGTCAACACTGCTAGCTAGCCAGCTAGCCAACGTCTACCGAATAGCAGCACTGTAGAAACTAATACATTACAACGGAACGATTTGATTAGTGTAGTGTTAGCTAGCTACATAGTTGTCTTTGCTGTCTTTGTATCTAAGATAATTGTGTAGTTTAGAGTAATTATCGAGGTTATCGAGGTTACCTAGCCAGTTATCGAGGTTACCTAGCCAGCTACACTTTCAAACAAAGTCAACAACGCAGCCACTGCTAGCTAGCCTACTTCACCAGCCAGCATTACTGTATCATTTTAATCATTTTAGTCAATAAGATTTTTTCAACGTAAGCTTAACTTTCTGAACATTCGAGACGTGTAGTCCACTTGTCATTCCAATCTCCTTTGCATTAGCGTAGCCTCTTCTGTAGCCTGTCAACTATGTGTCTGTCTATCCCTGTTCTCTCCTCTCTGCACAGACCATACAAACGCTTCACACCGCGTGGCCGCTGCCACTCTAACCTGGTGGTCCCAGCGCGCACGACCCACGTGGAGTTCCAGGTCTCCGGCAGCCTCTGGAACTGCCGATCTGCGGCCAACAAGGCAGAGTTCATCTCAGCCTATGCTTCCCTCCAGTCCCTCGACTTCTTGGCACTGGCGGAAACATGGATTACCACAGATAACACTGCTACTCCTACTGCTCTCTCTTCGTCTGCCCACGTGTTCTCGCACACCCCGAGAGCTTCTGGTCAGCGGGGTGGTGGCACTGGGATCCTCATCTCTCCCAAGTGGACATTCTCTCTTTCTCCCCTGACCCATCTGTCTATCGCCTCCTTTGAATTCCATGCTGTCACAGTTACCAGCCCTTTCAAGCTTAACATCCTCATCATTTATCGCCCTCCAGGTTCCCTTGGAGAGTTCATCAATGAGCTTGACGCCTTAAGTTCCTTTCCTGAGGATGGCTCACCTCTCACAGTTCTGGGTGACTTTAACCTCCCCACGTCTACCTTTGACTCATTCCTATCTGCCTCCTTCTTTCCACTCCTCTCCTCTTTTGACCTCACCCTCCCCCCTACTCCCAAGGCAGGCAATACGCTTGACCTCATCTTTACTAGATGCTGTTCTTCCACTAATCTCATTGCAACTCCCCTCCAAGTCTCCGACCACTACCTTGTATCCTTTTTCCTCTCGCTCTCATCCAACACTTCCCACTCTGCCCCTACTCGGATGGTATCGCGCCGTCCCAACCTTCGCTCTCTCTCCCCCGCTACTCTCTCCTCTTCCATCCTATCATCCCTTCCCTCTGCTCAAACCTTCTCCAACCTATCTCCTGATTCTGCCTCCTCAACCCTCCTCTCCTCCCTTTCTGCATTCTTTGACTCTCTATGTCCCCTATCCTCCAGGCCGGCTCGGTCCTCCCCTCCTGCTCCGTGGCTCGACAACTCATTGCGAGCTCACAGGACAGGGCTCCGGGCAGCCGAGCGAAAATGGAGGAAAATTCACCTCCCCGCGGACCTGGCATCCTTTCACTCCCTCCTCTCTACATTTTCCTCTTCTGTCTCTGCTGCTAAAGCCACTTTCTACCACTCTAAATTCCAAGCCTCTCACCCTAGGAAGCTCTTTGCCACCTTCTCCTCCCTCCTGAATCCTCCCCCCCCCCCTCCCTGCGGATGACTTCGTCAACCATTTTGAAAAGAAGGTCGACGACATCCGATCCTCGTTTGCTAAGTCAAACGACACCGCTGGTTCTGCTCACACTGCCCTACCGTGTGCTTTGACCTCTTTCTCCCCTCTCTCTCCAGATGAAATCTTGCGTCTTGTGACGGCCGGCCGCCCAACAACCTGCCCGCTTGACCCTATCCCCTCCTCTCTTCTCCAGACCATTTCCGGAGACCTTCTCCCTTACCTCACCTCGCTCATCAACTCATCCTTGACCGCTGGCTACGTCCCTTCCGTCTTCAAGAGAGCGAGAGTTGCACCCCTTCTGAAAAAACCTACACTCGATCCCTCCGATGTCAACAACTACAGACCAGTATCCCTTCTTTTCTCTCCAAAACTCTTGAACGTGCCGTCCTTGGCCAGCTCTCCTGCTATTTCTCTTAGAATGACCTTCTTGATCCAAATCAGTCAGGTTTCAAGACTAGTCATTCAACTGAGACTGCTCTTCTCTGTGTCACGGAGGTGCTCCGCACTGTGAAAGCTAACTCTCTCTCCTCTGCTCTCATCCTTCTAGACCTATCGACTGCCTTTGATACTGTGAACCATCAGATCCTCCTCTCCACCCTCTCCGAGTTGGGCATCTCCGACGCGGCCCACGCTTGGATTGCGTCCTACCTGACAGGTCGCTCCTACCAGGTGGCGTGGCGAGAATCTGTCTCCGCACCACGTGCTCTCACCACTGGTGTCCGCCAGGGCTCTGTTCTAGGCCCTCTCCTATTCTCGCTATACACCAAGTCACTTGGCTCTGTCATATCCTCACATGGTCTCTGCTATCATTGCTATGCAGACGACACACAATTAATCTTCTCCTTTCCCCCTTCTGATAACCAGGTGGCGAATTGCATCTCTGCATGTCTGGCAGACATATCAGTGTGGATGACGGATCACCACCTCAAGCTGAACCTCGGCAAGACGGAGCTGCTCTTCCTCCCGGGGAAGGACTGCCCATTCCATGATCTCGCCATCCCTGTTGACAACTCCATTGTGTCCTCTTCCCAGAGTGCTAAGAACCTTGGCGTGATCCTGGACAACACCCTGTCGTTCTCAACTAACATCAAGGCGGTGACCCGTTCCTGTAGGTTCATGCTCTACAACATTCGCAGATTACGACCCTGCCTCACACAGGAAGCGGCGCAGGTCCTAATCCAGGCACTTGTCATCTCCCGCCTGGATTACTGCAACTCGCTGTTGGCTGGGCTCCCTGCATGTGCCATTAAACCCCTACAACTCATCCAGAACGCCGCAGCCCGTCTGGTGTTCAACCTTCCCAAGTTCTCTCACGTCACCCCGCTCCTCCGCTCTCTCCACTGGCTTCCAGTTGAAGCTCGCATCCGCTACAAGACCATGGTGCTTGCCTACGGAGCTGTGAGGGGAACGGCACCTCCGTACCTTCAGGCTCTGATCAGGCCCTACACCCAAACAAGGGCACTGCGTTCATCCACCTCTGGCCTGCTCGCCTCCCTACCTCTGAGGAAGTACAGTTCCCGCTCAGCCCAGTCAAAACTGTTCGCTGCTCTGGCACCCCAATGGTGGAACAAACTCCCTCACGACGCCAGGTCAGCGGACTCAATCACCACCTTCCGGAGACACCTGAAACCCCACCTCTTTAAGGAATACCTAGGATAGGATAAAGTAATCCTTCTAACCCCCCCCCCCCCATTAAAAGATTTAGACGCACTATTGTAAAGTGGTTGTTCCACTGGATATCATAAGGTGAATGCACCAATTTGTAAGTCGATCTGGATAAGAGCGTCTGCTAAATGACTTAAATGTAAATGTAAATGTTATGCACTGCAGTCCTAACTAGCTGTAGCTCATGCTTTCAATACTAGATTCATTCTCTGATCCTTTGATTGGGTGGACAACATGCCAGTTCATGCTGCAAGAGCTCTGATAGGTTGGAGAACATCCTCTGGAAGTTGTCATAATTACTGTGTAAGTCTATGGAAGGGGGTGAAAACCATGAGCCTCCTAGGTTTTGTATTGAAGTCAATGTACATAGAGGAGCGAACTGCAAAAATATATCTCCCGCACTAGCTTTAAGCACCAGCTGTCAAAGCAGCTCACAGATGACTGCACCTGTACATAGCCCATCTGTAAACAGCCCATCTACCTCATCCCCATACTGTATTTTTTTTTCTCCTTTGCACCCCAGTATCTCTACTTGCACATTCATCTTCTGCACATCTACCATTGCAGTGTTTAATTGCTGTATTGTAATTACTTCGCCACCATGGCCTATTTACTGCCTTAACTCACCTCATTTGCACTCACTCTATATATACTTTTCCTCCCCTACTGTATTATTGACTGTATGTTTAGTTTATTCCATGTGTAACTCTGTGTTGTTGTATGTGTCGAATTGCTATGCTTTATCTTGGCCAGGTCACAATTGCAAATGAGAACTTGTTCTCAACTGGCCTACCTGGTTAAATAAAGGTGAGGGGAACAAAAGAAGAAAGGAGGATGGAAACTAGCTGTCCTTCGGCTACACCATGGTGCCTCCCTACAGAGTGCTGTCCTTCGGCTACACCGTGGTGCCCCCCTACAGAGTGCTGTCCTTCGGCTACACCGTGGTGCCTCCCTACAGAGTGCTGTCCTTCGGCTACACCGTGGTGCCTACCTACAGAGTGCTGTCCTTCGGCTACACCGTGGTGCCTCCCTACAGAGTGCTGTCCTTCGGCTACACCGTGGTGCCTTCCTACAGAGTGCTGTTGAGGCTACACCGTGGTGCCTCCCTACAGAGTGCTGTCCTTCGGCTACACCGTGGTGCCTCCCTACAGAGTGCTGTCCTTCGGCTACACCGTGGTGCCTCCCTACAGAGTGCTGTTGAGGCTACACCGTGGTGCCTCCCTACAGAGTGCTGTCCTTCGGCTACACCGTGGTGCCTCCCTACAGAGTGCTGTCCTTCGGCTACACCGTGGTGCCTCCCTACAGAGTGCTGTCCTTCGGCTACACCGTGGTGCCTCCCTACAGAGTGCTGTTGAGGCTACACCGTGGTGCCTCCCTACAGAGTGCTGTCCTTCGGCTACACCGTGGTGCCTCCCTACAGAGTGCTGTTGAGGCTACACCGTGGTGCCTCCCTACAGAGTGCTGTCCTTCGGCTACACCGTGGTGCCTCCCTACAGAGTGCTGTCCTTCGGCTACACCGTGGTGCCTCCCTACAGAGTGCTGTCCTTCGGCTACACCGTGGTGCCTCCCTACAGAGTGCTGTTGAGGCTACACCGTGGTGCCTCCCTACAGAGTGCTGTCCTTCGGCTACACCGTGGTGCCTCCCTACAGAGTGCTGTTGAGGCTACACCGTGGTGCCTCCCTACAGAGTGCTGTCCTTCGGCTACACCGTGGTGCCTCCCTACAGAGTGCTGTTGAGGCTACACCGTGGTGCCTCCCTACAGAGTGCTGTCCTTCGGCTACACCGTGGTGCCTCCCTACAGAGTGCTGTTGAGGCTACACCATGGTGCCTCCCTACAGAGTGCTGTTGAGGCTACACCATGGTGCCTCCCTACAGAGTGCTGTTGAGGCTACACCATGGTGCCTCCCTACAGAGTGCTGTTGAGGCTACACCATGGTGCCTCCCTACAGAGTGCTGTTGAGGCTACTGTAGACTGATTGCAAAACAGTTTGTTTCAATCAATTACTTGGTGACCTGTTAATATATTTAGTGTAGTCCTATCTGAAAAGGATAACTTTAATGTTTTACTATTTTCACTTTTATTAATTTCAATGAGAAGGGTCCTCCCCTTCCTCCTCTGAGGAGCTTCCACTGCTGCAATATTTATTTTTAAATGGAACAAAAAAGCTAAAAAATATTTCCCAAGCAAGAATTTAGCTAGGTCTGTCTGGGAATGGTCTGAGTGACGAACTTCATTGGAGGAGCCTAATTTGAGGGAGATGTAACTAACAGTGTTAGTTTCATCAGCTGCTGTGCAATTTACAGATACAAAACACAGGAAAACACATTGACTGTCCGGGGCCTTTAACCTTGTTATAAACAGTGTTATAAAACTGTAATATACATGATATAGACGATGACGTACCATGCTTTGTGTGATGTGGTTCCCTTCACTTAAATCCAGATTTCTCTGGGTCCCCGCATCACTAACAGGTCATCTCCTGGAGAGAAAACACATGGGCAGAATCATTTGCACACATACATATACAGTGACATGTCATAATAGGGGTGTTTCCTGGTGTGGTGGCAGTGGTGTGCTCGAGTTAATGACTGACTTAAAGGCTTGAGTTTTCAATAGCACCAACAACACGTCACGCTGAGAAAGAGCGAGAAGGGAGACGAAGGGCAGAAAGGTGGGGAGAGGGTGTGATCCCTCTGCTACTGCAACACACACACACTCCCCCTCCACCCAAAGTAGTCCCCCAATCTATAGCCCTCTCGCATTCCCCACCCACCCAAGGGGGTAGCCAACTTACATTGTGGGGCCCCAGCCATTCAATCACATTCTCCACATACTCGTTTTCACTCGTACACCCTCCTTGCCCTTAGCTCCCGCCATTCTGCCGGCTGGCTAATATTCAAATTGCCTTCCAAAACAAACTTAAGGTCACTTTGAATAGGCTATTTATTGCTCAAACACCAAACATACAAACACATAACCTGCGTTATCACCGTTAAGTGAGGATGGTGAAATTGCTGGTAGTGAGAGGTACCTATTTACCCAAGTCAGTCAGTCAGTGAGAGAGAGAGAGGAGAGGGAGAGAGCAAGAGAGAAAAACTTGGCTTCTCCATCATAGGAAAGAAACTCGTCTGTGGCTCGAGCTCCGGGCCACAGGCATGCCGCTTTTATTACATTGCCCTCGAGCTCATTAATCTTCTTCCCCCTTGCTGTTCCTCCCTTCCCCCTCTTCTTCCTTGCCTGGAGGCTCAGGCACAACACAGTCCTGCCTGTCTGGTCTGGTCTGCCTGGTCTGCCCTGCCTGTCTGGCCTGGTCTGCCCTGCCTGTCTGGCCTGGTCTGCCCTGCCTGCCTGGTCTGGTCTGCCCTGCCTGCCTGGTCTGGTCTGCCCTGCCTGCCTGGTCTGGTCTGGTCTGCCCTGCCTGCCTGGTCTGGTCTGCCCTGCCTGCCTGGTCTGGTCTGCCCTGCCTGGTCTGGTCTGGTCTGCCCTGCCTGGTCTGGTCTGGTCTGCCCTGCCTGGTCTGGTCTGGTCTGCCCTGCCTGGTCTGGTCTGGTCTGGTCTGCCCTGCCTGGTCTGGTCTGGTCTGCCCTGCCTGGTCTGGTCTGGTCTGGTCTGCCCTGCCTGGTCTGGTCTGGTCTGCCCTGCCTGGTCTGCCCTGCCTGGTCTGGTCTGCCCTGCCTGGTCTGGTCTGGTCTGGTCTGGTCTGCCCTGCCTGCCTGGTCTGGTCTGCCCTGCCTGGTCTGCCCTGCCTGGTCTGCCCTGCCTGGTCTGCCCTGCCTGGTCTGCCCTGCCTGGTCTGGTCTGCCTGGTCTGGTCTGCCTGGTCTGGTCTGCCCTGCCCTGGTCTGCCCTGCCCTGCCTGGTCTGGTCTGCCCTGCCTGGTCTGGTCTGCCCTGCCTGTCTGCCCGGTCTGCCCTGCCTGTCTGCCCGGTCTGCCCTGCCTGTCTGCCCTGCCTGTCTGGCCGGTCTGCCCTGCCTGTCTGGCCGGCCCGGTCTGCCCTGCCTGTCTGGCCGGCCCGGTCTGCCCTGCCTGTCTGGCCGGCCCGGTCTGCCCTGCCTGTCTGGCCGGCCCGGTCTGCCCTGCCTGTCTGGCCGGCCCGGTCTGCCCTGCCTGTCTGGCCGGCCCGGTCTGCCCTGCCTGTCTGGCCGGCCCGGTCTGCCCTGCCTGTCTGGCCGGCCCGGTCTGCCCTGCCTGTCTGGCCGGCCCGGTCTGCCCTGCCTGTCTGGCCGGCCCGGTCTGCCCTGCCTGTCTGGCCGGCCCGGTCTGCCCTGCCTGTCTGGCCGGCCCGGTCTGCCCTGCCTGTCTGGCCGGCCCGGTCTGCCCTGCCTGTCTGGCCGTCCCGGTCTGCCCTGCCTGTCTGGCCGGCCCGGTCTGCCCTGCCCGGTTTGCCCTGCCTGTCTGCCCTGCCCGGTTTGCCCTGCCCGGTCTGCCCTGCCTGGTCTGCCCTGCCCGGTCTGCCCTGCCCGGTCTGCCCTGCCTGTCTGCCCTGCCCGGTTTGCCCTGCCCGGTTTGCCCTGCCCGGTCTGCCCTGCCCGGTCTGCCCTGCCCGGTCTGCCCTGCCCGGTCTGCCCTGCCCGGTCTGCCCTGCCCGGTCTGCCCTGCCCGGTCTGCCCTGCCGGGTCTGCCCTGCCCGGTCTGCCCTGCCCGGTCTGCCCTGCCCGGTCTGCCCTGCCCGGTCTGCCCTGCCCGGTCTACCCTGCCCGGTCTGGTCTACCATGCCCGGTCTGGTCTACCCTGCCCGGTCTGGTCTACCCTGCCCGGTCTGGTCTACCCTGCCCGGTCTGGTCTACCCTGCCCGGTCTGGTCTACCCTGCCCGGTCTGGTCTACCCTGCCCGGTCTGGTCTACCCTGCCCGGTCTGGTCTACCCTGCCCGGTCTGGTCTACCCTGCCCGGTCTGGTCTACCCTGCCCGGTCTGGTCTGCCCTGCCTGGTCTGGTCTGCCCTGCCTGGTCTGGTCTGCCCTGCCTGGTCTGGTCTGGTCTGCCCTGCCTGGTCTGGTCTGGTCTGCCCTGCCTGGTCTGGTCTGGTCTGCCCTGCCTGGTCTGGTCTGGTCTGCCCTGCCTGGTCTGGTCTGGTCTGCCCTGCCTGGTCTGGTCTGGTCTGCCCTGCCTGGTCTGGTCTGGTCTGGTCTGCCTGGTCTGGTCTGGTCTGGTCTGCCCTGCCCTGCCTGGTCTGGTCTGCCCTGCCTGGTCTGGTCTGGTCTGCCCTGCCTGGTCTGGTCTGGTCTGCCCTGCCTGGTCTGGTCTGGTCTGGTCTGCCCTGCCTGGTCTGGTCTGCCCTGCCTGGTCTGGTCTGCCCTGCCTGGTCTGGTCTGCCCTGCCTGGTCTGGTCTGCCCTGCCTGGTCTGGTCTGGTCTGCCCTGCCTGGTCTGGTCTGGTCTGCCCTGCCTGGTCTGGTCTGGTCTGCCCTGCCTGGTCTGGTCTGGTCTGCCCTGCCTGGTCTGGTCTGCCCTGCCTGGTCTGGTCTGGTCTGCCCTGCCTGGTCTGGTCTGCCCTGCCTGGTCTGCCCTGCCCTGCCTGGTCTGCCCTGCCCTGCCTGGTCTGGTCTGCCCTGCCTGGTCTGGTCTGGTCTGCCCTGCCTGGTCTGGTCTGCCCTGCCTGGTCTGGTCTGCCCTGCCCGGTCTGGTCTGCCCTGCCCTGCCCTGCCTGGTCTGGTCTGCCCTGCCTGGTCTGCCCTGCCTGGTCTGGTCTGCCCTGCCTGGTCTGGTCTGCCCTGCCTGGTCTGGTCTGCCCTGCCTGGTCTGGTCTGCCCTGCCTGGTCTGGTCTGCCCTGCCTGGTCTGGTCTGGCCGGTCTGGTCTGCCCGGCCTGTCTGGCCGGCCTGGTCTGCCCTGCCTGTCTGGCCGGCCTGGTCTGCCCTGCCTGTCTGGCCGGCCTGGTCTGCCCTGCCTGTCTGGCCGGCCTGGTCTGCCCTGCCTGTCTGGCCGGCCTGGTCTGCCCTGCCTGGTCTGCCCTGCCTGTCTGGCCGGCCTGGTCTGCCCTGCCTGTCTGGCCGGCCTGGTCTGCCCTGCCTGTCTGGCCGGCCTGGTCTGCCCTGCCTGTCTGGCCGGCCTGGTCTGCCCTGCCTGTCTGGCCGGCCTGGTCTGCCCTGCCTGTCTGGCCGGCCTGGTCTGCCCTGCCTGTCTGGCCGGCCTGTCTGGCCGGCCTGGTCTGCCCTGCCTGGTCTGGTCTGCCCTGCCTGTCTGGCCGGCCTGGTCTGCCCTGCCTGTCTGGCCGGCCTGGTCTGCCCTGCCTGTCTGGCCGGCCTGGTCTGCCCTGCCTGTCTGGCCGGCCTGGTCTGCCCTGCCTGTCTGGCCGGCCTGGTCTGCCCTGCCTGTCTGGCCGGCCTGGTCTGCCCTGCCTGTCTGGCCGGCCTGGTCTGCCCTGCCTGTCTGGCCGGCCTGGTCTGCCCTGCCTGTCTGGCCGGCCTGGTCTGCCCTGCCTGTCTGGCCGGCTGGTCTTCCCTGCCTGTCTGGCCGGCCTGGTCTGCCCTGCCTGGTCTGGTCTACACTGCCTGGCCTGGTCTGCCCTGCCTGGTCTGCCCTGCCTGTCTGGCCGGCCCGGTCTGCCCTGCCTGTCTGGCCGGCCCGGTCTGCCCTGCCTGGCCGGCCCGGTCTGCCCTGCCTGTCTGGCCGGCCCGGTCTGCCCTGCCTGGTCTACACTGCCTGGCCTGGTCTGCCCTGCCTGGTCTGCCCTGCCTTTCTGGCCGGCCCGGTCTGCCCTGCCTGTCTGGCCGGCCCGGTCTGCCCTGCCTGTCTGGCCGGCCCGGTCTGCCCTGCCTGGTCTGGTCTACACTGCCTGGCCTGGTCTGCCCTGCCCTGCCTGTCTGGCCGGCCCGGTCTGCCCTGCCTGTCTGGCCGGCCCGGTCTGCCCTGCCTGGTCTGGTCTACACTGCCTGGCCTGGTCTGCCCTGCCCTGCCCGGTCTGGCCGGCCCGGTCTGCCCTGCCCGGCCTGGCCTGCCCGGCCTGCCCGGCCTGCCCTGCCCGGCCTGGTCTGCCCGGCCTGCCCTGCCCGGCCTGCCCTGCCCGGCCTGCCCTGCCCGGCCTGCCCTGCCCGGCCTGCCCTGCCCGGCCTGGTCTGCCCGGCCTGCCCTGCCCGGCCTGGTCTGCCCGGCCTGCCCTGCCCGGCCTGGTCTGCCCGGCCTGCCCTGCCCTGCCTGTCTGGCCCGGTCTGCCCTGCCCTGCCTGTCTGGCCCGGTCTGCCCTGCCCTGCCTGGCCCGGTCTGCCCTGCCCTGCCTGGCCCGGTCTGCCCTGCCTGCCTGGCCCGGTCTGCCCTGCCTGTCTGGCCCGGTCTGCCCTGCCTGTCTGGCCCGGTCTGCCCTGCCTGTCTGGCCCGGTCTGCCCTGCCTGTCTGGCCCGGTCTGCCCTGCCTGTCTGGCCCGGTCTTCCCTGCCTGTCTGGCCCGGTCTGCCCTGCCTGTCTGGCCCGGTCTGCCCTGCCCTGGTATGGTCTGCCTGCCCTGGCCTGGTATGGTCTGCCTGTCTGGCCTGGTATGCCCTGCCTGTCTGGCCTGGTATGCCCTGCCTGTCTGGCCTGGTATGCCCTGCCTGTCTGGCCTGGTATGCCCTGCCTGTCTGGCCTGGTATGCCCTGCCTGTCTGGCCTGGTCTGCCCTGCCTGTCTGGCCTGGTATGCCCTGCCTGTCTGGCCTGGTCTGCCCTGCCTGTCTGGCCTGGTCTGCCCTGCCTGTCTGGCCTGGTCTGCCCTGCCTGTCTGGCCTGGTCTGCCCTGCCTGTCTGGCCTGGTCTGGCCTGTCTGCCGGTCTGCCCTGGTCTGCCTGTCTGCCCTGGTCTGCCTGTCTGCCCTGGTCTGCCTGTCTGCCCTGGTCTGCCCTGGTCTGCCTGTCTGCCCTGGTCTGCCCTGGTCTGCCTGTCTGCCCTGGTCTGCCCTGGTCTGCCTGTCTGCCCTGGTCTGCCCTGCCTGTCTGGCCTGGTCTGCCCTGCCTGTCTGCCCTGGTCTGCCCTGTCTGCCCTGGTCTGCCCTGGTCTGCCTGTCTGCCCTGGTCTGCCCTGGTCTGCCTGTCTGCCCTGGTCTGCCCTGGTCTGCCTGTCTGCCCTGGTCTGCCCTGGTCTGCCTGTCTGCCCTGGTCTGCCTGTCTGCCCTGGTCTGCCTGGCCTGGTCTGTCTGGCCTGGTCTGTCTGCCCTGCCTGGTCTGGCCTGGTCTGTCTGCCCTGCCTGGTCTGGCCTGGTCTGTCTGCCCTGCCTGGTCTGCCCTGCCTGGTCTGCCCTGCCTGGTCTGCCCTGCCTGGTCTGCCCTGCCTGGTCTGCCCTGCCTGGTCTGCCCTGCCTGGTCTGCCCTGCCTGGTCTGCCCTGCCTGGTCTGCCCTGCCTGGTCTGCCCTGCCTGGTCTGCCCTGCCTGGTCTGCCCTGCCTGGTCTGCCCTGCCTGGTCTGCCCTGCCTGGTCTGCCCTGCCTGGTCTGCCCTGCCTGTCTGGCCTGGTCTGCCCGAACAACATCAGTGTGAGACAGAACCCTTACATTTCCACATAACATGTTGGGTGCGATGAAACAGAGCACCATTCATTTTCAATGGAGGGAAGTGAAGAGGGAGGAGGGACCATTGGGCGATCCCTGGGCGAGGGAGCGTAAACAGAGCGGGACAAAAGTTGGGACATGCTGAACTTTATGCAAATACTCTGATTTTGCAACGATATTGACCAATCAAAGCTCACTCTAGCTTCCAGCCCCTACAACAAGAAAATAGCTTCAGGTGTTTTGTCAAATACTAGTGGAGTCAACTAATAAAAGACTGGACGACCTGACCAGAGAGGTCCAGGACCCGAAGAACAATACTGGCGGAGTCAACTAATAACAGACTGGACGACCTGACCAGAGAGGTCCAGGACCTGAAGAACAATACTGGCGGAGTCAACTAATAACAGACTGGACGACCTGACCAGAGAGGTCCAGGACCTGAAGAACAATACTGGCGGAGTCAACTAATAACAGACTGGACGACCTGACAGGTCCAGGACCTGAAGAACAATACTGGCGGAGTCAACTAATAAAAGACTGGACGACCTGACCAGAGAGGTCCAGGACCTGAAGAACAATACTGGCCGAGTCAACTAATAACAGACTGGACGACCTGACCAGAGGTGTCCAGGACCTGAAGAACAATACTGGCGGAGTCAACTAATAACAGACTGGACGACCTGACCAGAGAGGTCCAGGACCCGAAGAACAATACTGGCGGAGTCAACTAATAAAAGACTGGACGACCTGACCAGAGAGGTCCAGGACCTGAAGAACAATACTGGCGGAGTCAACTAATAAAAGACTGGACGACCTGACCAGAGAGGTCCAGGACCTGAAGAACAATACTGGCGGAGTCAACTAATAAAAGACTGGACGACCTGACCAGAGAGGTCCAGGACCTGAAGAACAATACTGGCCGAGTCAACTAATAACAGACTGGACGACCTGACCAGAGGTGTCCAGGACCCGAAGAACAATACTGGCGGAGTCAACTAATAACAGACTGGACGACCTGACCAGAGAGGTCCAGGACCCGAAGAACAATACTGGCGGAGTCAACTAATAAAAGACTGGACGACCTGACCAGAGAGGTCCAGGACCCAAAGAACAATACTGGCGGAGTCAACTAATAAAAGACTGGACGACCTGACCAGAGAGGTCCAGGACCTGAAGAACAATACTGGCGGAGTCAACTAATAAAAGACTGGACGACCTGACCAGAGAGGTCCAGAACCTGAAGAAAAATACTGGCGGAGTCAACTAATAACAGACTGGACGACCTGACCAGAGAGGTCCAGGACCTGAAGAACAATACTGGCCGAGTCAACTAATAAAAGACTGGACAACCTGACCAGAGAGGTCCAGGACCTGAAGAACAATACTGGCGGAGTCAACTAATAACAGACTGGACAACCTGACAGGTCCAGGGCCTGAAGAACTATACTGGCGGAGTCAACTAATAAAAGACTGGACGACCTGACCAGAGACGTCCAGGACATGAAGAACAGTGTGCAGTTCTCCCAGGGTCAGCACGATGAGTTGAAACAGGAGAACAGCAAGATGACAGCAGTCTGTAAGTCATTGAGAGAGAACATCAGTTCTGTGTGTGAATCCATGATAATGACGGATAAAATCAGATTATCGAGGGACAATCAAGGCGGAACAACATGGTTGTAGATGGAATTTCAGAATCTCCACGAGACTTGGATGGAGTCTGAGGACAAAGTGAGGGAAATTTTCTACGAGAAATTGAACATGGACCACAGGAATATTGAGTTGGATCGCAACTACAGGACTGGAAAACCCATTACCAGCCCAGGTGACAGGCCCAGGCCGATTGTGGTCAAGTTCCTGAGGTTCAAGTTCAAGGTAGCTGTTCTGGAAAGAGCCACGAATTTACGAGGAACGTAGATTTTCCTCAACACGGACTATCCTGAAGCTGTGCGCCAGAAAAGGAAAGAACTTATCACAGCCATGAAAGCTGCCAGAGCGTGTGAGGAAATTGCTTACATCCGCAATGACAGGCTCATTGTCTACCCTTCCTCCCAGAATCCTGGAAGGGATGAGATAGCTAAGCATATGGGTTGGTAGCTTCAACCCTGCAGCACACACACACTAATTGATTAATGGACTGCTGAATGTACATTTTTTATCTTGCTTGGTTTGTTCTTTGTCATATTATGTCCATCTCTGAAAAGCTACCCAGGAAAGTGCTAAAAATAGCCCATATTAATATATGTAGCCTTAGAAACAAGGTTAATGCAATCAATAACTTGCTAACATTCATGTATTTGCCATTTCTGAGACTCGGAAAATGAATTTGTTGACACAGCAGTAGCAGTATAAGGTTAACATCTATAGAAGAGACAGAAATGCTTATGGGAGAGGTGTTGCTGTATACTATATACACACATACATACAGTGGGGCAAAAAAGTAGTTAGTCAGCCACCAATTGTGCAAGTTCTCCCACTTAAAAAGATGAGGCTTGTAATTTTCATAGGTACACTTTAACTAGAAAAGACAAAATGAGAAGAAAAAAAATCCAGAAAAGCACATTGGAGGATTTTTTATGAATTTATTTGCAAATTATGGTGGAAAATAAGTATTTGGTCAATAACAAAAGTTTCTCAATACTTTGTTATATACCCTTTGTTGGCAATGACAGAGGTCAAACGTTTTCTGTAAGTCTTCACAAGGTTTTCACACACTGTTGCTGGTATTTTGGCCAATTCCTCCATGCAGATCTCCTCTAGAGCAGTGATGTTTTGGGGCTGTTGCTGGGCAACACGGACTTTCAACTCCCTCCAAAGATTTTCTATGGGGTTGAGATCTGGAGACTGGCTAGGCCACTCCAGGAACTTGAAATGCTTCTTACGAAGCCACTCCATTGCCCCGGCGGTGTGTTTGGGATCATTGTCATGCTGAAAGACCCAGCCACGTTTCATCTTCAATGCCCTTGCTGATGGAAGGAGGTTTTCACTCAAAATCTCACGATACATGGCCCCATTCATTCTGTCCTTTACACGGATCAGTCGTCCTGGTCCCTTTGCAGAAAAACAGCCCAAAAGCATGATGTTTCCACCCCCATGCTTCACAGTAGGTATGGTGTTCTTTGGATGCAACTCAGCTTTCTTTGTCCTCCAAACACGACGAGTTGAGTTTTTACCAAAAAGTTATATTTTGGTTTCATCTGACCATATAACATTCTCCCAATCTTCTTCTGGATCATCCAAATGCTCTCTAGCAAGCTTCAGACGGGCCTGGACACGTCTGGCACTGCAGGATTTGAGTCCCTGGCGGCGTAGTGTGTTACTGATGGTAGGCTTTGTTACTTTGGTCCCAGCTCTCTGCAGGTCATTCACTAGGTCCCCCCGTGTGGTTCTGGGATTTTTGCTCACCGTTCTTGTGATCATTTTGACCCCACGGGGTGAGATCTTGCGTGGAGCCCCAGATCGAGGAAGATTATCAGTGGTCTTGTATGTCTTCCATTTCCTAATAATTGCTCCCACAGTTGATTTCTTCAAACCAAGCTGCTTACCTATTGCAGATTCAGTCTTCCCAGCCTGGTGCAGGTCTACAATTTTGTTTCTGGTGTCCTTTGACAGCTCTTTGGTCTTAGCCATAGTGGAGTTTGGAGTGTGACTGTTTGAGGTTGTGGACAGGTGTCTTTTATACTGATAACAAGTTCAAACAGGTGCCATTAATACAGGTAACGAGTGGAGGACAGAGGAGCCTCTTAAAGAAGAAGTTACAGGTCTGTGAGAGCCAGAAATCTTGCTTGTTTGTAGGTGACCAAATACTTATTTTCCACCATCATTTGCAAATAAATTCATAAAAAATCCTACAATGTGATTTTCTGGATTTTTTTTTCTCGTTTAGTCTGTCATAGTTGAAGTGTACCTATGATGAAAATTACAGGCCTCATCTTTTTAAGTGGGAGAACTTGCACAATTGGTGGCTGACTAAATACTTTTTTGCCCCACTGTGTATGTATACATACATACATACATACATATATATTAGAGCCATAACCCTGTAATGCTTAGAGATCTTATGTCAAGTGTTATTGAAGTGTTGTAGTTGCAGGTTCACTTGGAACATCTAAAGCCTTTTCTTTTGGAGTGTTGGTATAGGCCACCAAGTGCTAACAGTCAGTATCTAAATAATGTGTGTGAAATGCTTAATAGTGTATGTGATGTAAACAGAGAGGTCTACAGTCGTGGCCAAAAGTTTTGAGAATGGAAATTAATATTTGTCAAAGTTTGCCGCTTCGGTGTCTTTAGATATTTTTGTCATATGTTACTATGTAATACTGAAGTATAATTACAAGCATTTCATAAGTGTCAAAGGCTTTTATTGACAATTACATTAAGTTGATGCAAAGAGTCAATATTTGCAGTGTTGACCCTTCTTTTTCAAGACCTCTGCAATCCGCCCTGGCACGCTGTAAATTAACTTCTGGGCCACATCCTGACTGATGGCAGCCCATTCTTGCATAATCAATGCTTGGAGTTTGTCAGAATTTGTGGGGTTTTGTTTGTCCACCTGCCTCTAGAGGATTGACCACAAGTTCTCAATGGTATTAAAGTCTGGGGAGTTTCCTGGCCATGGACCCAAAATATCGATGTTTTGTTCCCCGAGCCACTTAGTTATCACTTTTGCCTTATGGCAAGGTGCTCCATCATGCTGGAAAAGGCATTGTTCGTCACCAAACTGTTCCTGGATGGTTGGGAGAAGTTGCTCTCGGAGGATGTGTTGGTACCATTCTTTATTCATAGCTGTGTTTTTAGGGAAAATTGTGAGTGAGCCCACTCCCTTGGCTGAGATGCAACCCCACACATGAATGGCCTCAGGATGCTTTACTGTTGGCATGACACAGGACTGATGGTAGCGCTAACCTTGTCTTCTCCAGACAAGCTTTTTTCCGGATGCCCCAAAAAATTGGAAAGGGGATTCATCAGAGAAAATGACTTTACCCCAGTCCTCAGTAGTCCAATCCCTGTACCTTTTGCAGAATATCAGTCTGTCCTTGATGTTTTTCCTGGAGAGAAGTGGCTTCTTTGCTGCCCTTCTTGACACCAGGCCATCCTCCAAAAGTCTTCACCTCACTGTGCGTGCAGATGCACTCACACCTGCCTGCTGCCATTCCTGAGCAAGCTCTGTACTGGTGGTGCCCCGATCCCGCAGCTGAATCAACTTTAGGAGACGGTCCTGGCACGTGCTGGACTTTCTTGGGCGCCCTGAATCCTTCTTCACAACAATTGAACAGCTCTCCTTAAAGTTCTTGATGATCCGATAAATGGTTGATTTAGGTGCAATCTTACTGGCAGCAATATCCTTGCCTGTGAAGCCCTTTTTGTGCGAAAGCAATGATGACGGCATGTGTCTCCTTGCAGGTAACAATGGCTGACAGAGGAAAAACAATTATTCCAAGCACCACCCTCCTTTTGAAGCTTACAGTCTGTTATTCAAACTCAATCAGCATGACAGAGTGATCTCCAGTCTTGTCCTCGTCAACACTCACAGGAGATAATCACTGACGTGATGTCAGCTGGTCCTTTTGTGGCAGGGCTGAAATGCAGTGGAAATGTTTTTTGGGGGATTCAGTTCATTTGCATGGCAAAGAGGGACTTTGCAATTAATCTGATCAATTTATAACATTCTGGAGTATATGAAAATTTCCATCATACAAACTGAGGCAGCAGACTTTGTGAAAATGTATATTTGTGTCATTCTCAAAACTTTTGGCCACAACTGTACTTTCTTGGGGACCTGAATATTCACTGGTTTTCATCAAGCTGTCCGCTCAAGAGGAAGCTTTTCACTGTAACCAGTTCCTGTAATCTTGTTCCGGGTATTAATCAACCTATCAGGGTGTTTACAACCACTACAGGAACAAGAACATCCACATGATTCAATCACGTTTTTACTGATACTGTATCCATCACATTTTTACTAATACTGTATAGCTTTGTTCTAAAGCTGTATTTCATGCCCATTGGATGCAGTGATGACATAGTGGCTATATCCAGGAGAGCCAAATTTCCAAAAACTGGGACAAAAAAATAGTGCATAAGAGTTCATACAAAAGATTTTGCCATGACTCTTATATTGATGTTAAAAATATTTGTTGGTCTGATGTGATAAGGAGAATCCAGATGCTGCACTTAATGAATTTATGAAATTGCTTCTTTCAATTATTGATAAAGATATGAAACTGAGTGTTAAGGCTCCATGGATTGATGAGGAATTGAAACACTATGGTTGAAAGAGATGGGGCAAAAAGTAGTGGCTAGTAATTTTGGCTGCACATCTGACTGGCAAATTGAGAAATTATGTGACTAAACTCAACAAAAATAAGAAGAAACTGTATTATGAAGCCAAGATCAATGATATAAAGTGATGGGGAAAAAACTTAAGTACTTAAAAAAAAAATGTCCAGAAAGACTAATTGAACTCCATCTTTCATCAAATCAGATGGCTTATTCATCACAAAATCATTGTGTTTATTTTAATGATTACTTCATTGGCAAAGTGGGCAAACGTAGGCAGGAAATGCCAACAATTAGCAGTGAGCCATCGTATTAATGCATAAATAAACAAATAAAGAAATGCATTGCAAGTTTGAATTTTGTAAAGTTAGTGTGGGAGAGGTGGGGAAACTATTGTTAACAATGAATAATGACAAACCTCCTGGCATTGATAATTAGATGGAAAGCTACTGATGATGGTAGCTGCCTCTATAGCCACTCCTACAGTATCTGTCATATCTTTAATCTGAGCCTGGAGGAAAGTCTCCATCCTCAGGCCTGGAGGGAAGCTAAAGTAATTACGCTACCCAAGAGAGTGGCAAAGCGGCCTTTACTGGTTGTAACAGCAGACCTATCAGCTTGCTCCCAGCTCTTAGCAAACTGTTGGAAAAAAATAGTGTTTGACCAAATACAATGCTATTTTTCTGTAACCAAATTAACAATAGACTCTCAGCATGCTTATAGAGAAGGGCACTCAACATGTACTGCACTGACACAACAGGTTATTGATAATAAGATGATTGTGGGAGCTGTACTGTTAGATTCCTGTGCAGCTTTTGATATTATTGACCACAACCTGTTGTTGAAAAAACATGTGTGTTATGGCTTTTCAAACTCTGCCATATCGTGGATTCAGCTCTCTCTCTTATAGAACACAAAGGGTTTTTGTGAATGGAAGCTTCTCTAATGTCAAACATGCAAAGTGTGGTGTTCCCCAGTGCAGCTCTCTAAGCCCTCTACTCTTTTCTAATTTTACCAATGACCCGCCACTGGCATTAAACAAAGCATGTGTCCATGCATGCTGATGATTCAACCATATACACATCCGCAACCACAGTTAATGAAGTCACTGAAACCCTTAACAAAGAGTTGCAGTCTGTTTTGGAATGGGTGGCCAGAAATAAACTGTTGAACAAGTTGAGACTAAATTATTTGGTGTTACCTTAGAATGTAAACTGTCATGGTCAAAACATATAGATTGAATGTTTGTTATGATGGGGAGAGGTTTGTTTTTTGACACCACACTCCAAAAGCAAGTCCTGCAGGCTCTAGTTTTGTCTTATCTTGATTATTGTCCAGTCGTGTATTTGAGTGCTGCAAGGAAAGACCGGCATGTCTTGATCTTCCTTGTAACCAGAAGGCTGATATAAATACTATGTATGCCAGTCTCTTGGCTAAGAGTTGAGAGACTGACTGCACCACTTCTTTTTATAAGAAACAAAATGTTGAAAATCCCAAATTGTTTGCATAGTCAACTTGCACACAGCTCTGACACACACACTTACCCCAAAAGGGTTCTATTCACAGTCCCCAAATCCAGAACAAAATCAAGAATACTTACAATATTATATAGAGCCATTATTGAATGAAACTTCCTTCCATCTCATTTTGCTCAAATTAACAGCAAACCTGTTTTGTTTTTTAAACAGATAAAGTAACACCTCAGGGCACAACGCCCCTCAGCTATGTGATCTAGATAGTTTGTGTGTATGTATTGACATGTAGGCTACGTGTGCCTTTTTTAAATAATGTAGTTCTGGCCTTGAGCGGTTTTTGTCTATTAATATTCTGTATTTATGTAATGTTTCATGTTTTGTGTGAACCCCAGGAAGAGTAGATGCTGCTAACAGCTAATGGGAATCCTAATAAAATACCAAATACTGGATTGGCTGTTGATACCTAGCACTACCTAGCCTGCTTGCTAGCATCCACATGAGGGCAAAGCTAGAATGGCTATCCAAATTATTGTGATATGTGGAAATCCCGTTTTACGCCCTGTGTGTGTCTCTCGATTTGCCCGAGAACATCTGCTGCCCGAACAGCCGGGATCATTCAGTCTTTCTCATCCCGCCATACCTTCTCTCGCACAAAACATTTTCCATGAACTCACAGGAAACCGTGTCAGGGGGACTGAATGCAGCAGTATGAAGTAGAAATAGAAAAGGAGTGGAGCCAGGCTGTATGTCGACTTAAGAGCATGGAGAGGTCGAAATAAGAGGAGGAAGGATGGAAAGGCAAACTGACGTCTCCTCCATGACCAACCCACACGTGGGCCCTCTCGCGACTCATCCATGGGGGAACATTGGTGTAGCGGAGAGCAGGTCATCCCCTCATGGGACAGCCGGTCTTAAAAAAACACCTCCAACCGCCCAACACTCTGCAAGACATTCAAAACTGTGTCATGCCGGCCTCTGTTGGTCCATCAATGTAAGCCTAAACGTGTAATGTTAAGCAATAAACCACATTAAAAGCCTATTATAAAACAGAAGAGAGCATTACAGAAAGCTGCTGTCTGTGGTTACAGGTTTGGATCGCTCAAGTGATCTGCAACATGAGGCTACGTTCACACGCATGGATCGACGAGGGTAAACGGGTTCAGCCCAAGTAGCCAATGCACTGTGTAATGTTCAATATCCTAGAATATATCCATGGGCACAAAATCCTCAACAACGAAAACACACCAACACACACACATTGAGTGGTAATTTGAAAGCCTATCAATCGTCGCGCTTTACCAAAACATTAAAGGGTATAAAGCATGAGTTTTTACTCCCCAATGTAACAGAGTGTGGTCAAAGACTTACTAATGTAGTTGTAGTCCCCATCTGGTTACCTACAACTACAAACAGTTATATTTTAGCGTTTTTTTACATATTTATGAACTTATTTCCAGATATCTCCTAAACTACCCACAATGCACTATTTATCAACTTTATATGGAGAATCTACTCTGCGTTAGCTAGCTCGACATGGCTAACATTAGCCACTAGCCATGCAGACAGTGTTGGCAGAGGTGAGCTACAATCCACCAATCATGAGGAGGTGTGATAAACAACCAATCAGATTCCCCACACGTGGGGGGAGCATAATCTCTGTGAAGTAGTCTACTAGAGTTTTTCAACCTTGGCTTAGTACTAGCACACTACAGTAGCTGACTGACTGCAATTTTGTGATAATTTCCATCTACCTGGAGCCTTCCTCCGATCGCCATCTTCTTCTTGGCTGTTACCCTCGTCTTGTGCCCAATGCTGCCTCTGGATTAATGCCTCTGGACTCTATCTACTTTGGATTTACCGCACTATATTGCTATTGGAATAGCTGACTTCCCCTTTGCCGTTGAAACTGCCTCTCCCTCTGAAGCGCCTAGCTCCTTGGCTCTTCCTTGGTAGCTAACACAGCCGTCAATCAGTAAGTCTTCGCTCTCTCTACTTTATATCTGCTGGCTTTCTGTATTGTGGCCTGTGGGTTCCTGCCTGTGTTAGACTAGTTAATATTGTTCTCTGGCTTACTACTTATATGTCAACCGTGGTGGATAGCTAGCTAAGCTAAGATAATGTTACCGGTATATGCAGTTATTTGATAGCTAGTTAGATGGTGTTATTAATTTCCAAAACGTTGGTTTACTAGGTGTTGATAGCAACTGGTTGACTCATGCAGTGCTAACGTAACGTTAGCAGGCTGGTAGGGCTATCGATACCTGGCTAGTAGGGCTAACATTAGCAGGCTAGTTGGCTAGCAACCTTGCAAGCTGATTTGCAACAAATTCATAAAGTGTTCGCTTATACATTGGCTGAAATTTTAATTGAAACCAGTAGTAATGAGCGCAAATGATTTGGTTTCATTTGAAGTTACATACACTGAGAAAAACATAAAGGCAACATGCAACAATTTCAACGATCTTACTGAGTTACAGTTCATAAGGAAATCAGTCAAATGAAATAAATAAATTAGGCCGTAATCTATGGATTTCACATGACTGGGCAGGGCCGTAGCCATGGGTGGGTCTGGGAGGGCATAGGCCCACCCACTAGGGTGCCAAGCCCACCCACTGGGGAGCCAGGCCCAGCCAATCAGAATGAGTTATCCCCACAAAAGGGGCTTTATTACAGACAGAAATACTCAGTTTCAGTTTCCTTAGCTGTCCGGGTGGCTGGTCTCAAACAATCCCGCAGGTGAAGAAGCTGGATGTGGAGGTCCTGGGCTGGTCGTGGTCACACGTGGTTTGCGGCTGTGAGGCCAGCTGGATGTACGGCTAAATTCTCTAAAATAACGTTGGATGTAGCTTATGGTAGAGCCAATAGCTCTGGTGGACATGCCTGCAGTCAGCATGCCAGTTGCACGCTCCCTCAACTTGAGATATCTGTGGCATTGTGTTGTGTGACAAAACGTCACATTTTAGAGTGACCTTTTGTCCCCAGCACAAGGTGCACCTGTGTCATGATCACGCTGTTTAATCGGCTTCTTGATAAGACACACCTGTCAGGTGGATGGATTATCTTGGCAAAGGAGAAATGCTCACTAACAGGGATGTAAAAAAAAGTGCGCACAAAATTTGACAGAAATAAGCTTTCTGTGCGTATGGAAAATGTCTGGGATCTATTATTTCAGCTCATGAAACATGGGACCAACACTTTACATGTTGTATTTATATATTTTTGTTCAGTATACATTTCAACGTATTTCTGTTTGAGTGTACATTATAGGGAATAGGCTGACTCGCAGGGTCCTCCATATAACGGTCTCCTTCATTTAATGTCACACTCAGCAAAACATTTTCCGACATGACTTAAGTATTCTTTGGAATTCTGATTGGTTTTATGTAATAACTCGAAAAATAGAAGTTAGATGTAACTTTGAATTGGCACATTTAATGTATATGCTAATTAAAATACATATGTTACTTGTCTAGACTGTGTCCGAAGCCGGAATGATTTAAATCTACACCTCTTTAAAATACACAGGTGTATAGCAAAACCAACACGCTGAGCGCCTTCATACGAGACTGAGTGTGTGTGTGTGTGTGTGTGTGTGTGTGTGTGTGTGTGTGTGTGTGTGTGTGTGTGTGTGTGTGTACGCACGCGCGCAACGTGAGGAAAAGCCAGAGCATGTCGATTCCCATCCCTGGTGCTAAGAATAGTTTGCGCAACAAACAACTCCCGACAGCCATTCATCAGAAACCGTGGTCAGGGGGCAGGCGGGCGGGGAGAGCGAGGGAGCGGCCGGGCTGGAGCCCGATTCGCACCATTAAACCGAAAACCACCGGGTGTTTTTAGCAAGCCTAGTAACCTGTAGTCCAGTCATTATTGTGTTGTGGGGGAGGGAGCTGCGCAGAGAAAGAGAGAGAGAGCGAGTGAGGCGGAGAGAGATTAAGAGAGAGACCTCAGTTCCAGTCTCTCGTTTCCTGTTACTATCGCGACTTGACCTCCATCTGACATGCCATACGGGGAGGAACAAACACCAGAGCCACTGATAATTTCCTCACGGCCAACGCTCAACCGACTTCCCAGGTTGCCCTCCTTTAATTTGTTATCCCTTTGGAGAGAAGAATGTAGGTGTGTGTGTGAGTGTGTGTTACAGAGAAGTGGTATGGGCTACATTTTCCCGTGCCTGGCCTGCTGCTCTGCAAGCCCTTCTCTCTATATCGACCTGCAGGCTCGAGCGAACAGGGACGAGGAAGGGGTGCAGAGCGGAGTGTTGGCGCCCTCGCGCTCTTTGTCCCTGGCGCTCGGCCAGCTCTCCCTGGAGCGCCGAGGCTCGAGCTCCTGCACTAAAAAAAATAGTGTGACGCAGGATACTCTCCGCAGCGACGAGGGCGGGGGAAAACACGGCTTATTATGCACACACCACTACGCAGGGCTCGCTGTGTGCGTTTCCAAAACGAAAACAATGCTGGAAAACAAATATTAGAATGGGTTTAAAAATCGCGTCTGGATTAGGCTAAATACAATCTATTCACCACTTTAAAATTATGGCTGCCCATAATACCAGTGGGGTCCATAATTTGTCTCGTTTGAGGTAATACAATGATTACAGGTGTCTCAATAGTTGTAAATAAAATAGTAGTTATGTCTTTTGATACATCACATTTATTTTGTTTATTTGGCATTCATTAACATTCATTACGAGAGTAATTGAGATAAGACCTAAATGTAACGGACAACCCTTCACTCCTCATCATGCGTAACAGCACACATGCAGCTGCCGAAAGATAGTGTGTGCGTGTCTGAGTGTGTTTGCCTTGCAGCGTGTGTATGTGTGTCAGAGAGACGGGGGCAGGGAAACTCCGAGACAGCTCCTCATACACAGAGAGAGAGAGAGAGACGCGGGCAGGCCTCCAACACTTCTCCGCACGGAATAACAGCGCGGCACGACAGACAGGCGGCAGAGCCCACAGGGGCGGCTAAGGGGGCTAAATAACCACGCAGAGCGCTTTCGCTTCCCACCCCACACGATTTCAACGACCCCGTAGTCGATACACAGCATCTTATTCCGTAACACACAATGTGACCATGGAAAGTTAAACTCATCGGAAAAAATTCCACCACCAAGTCCCAATTGATTTACTGGCTAATCCCAACATCCCAACAATTTAGCACAATATATCAGTTGTCAACAAATTATCAGCAGTGGTCCGCTACATATCAATCTATTATTTCCAAATAGCGAACGCACGCTATGACCAATTAAATACATAACCTTACAATTGGAATATTGTGTCCACAAGGTCCCGTGGCAGAGGGAGTGCGAAAGCTGAGGAGGGAACGGACGAGAGAGAGAGCTCGGCAATCGTGCACACATACACACACTAAGGCAGGTGCACATATCTGAGTGTACCTGTGCGCGAGCACCTGCCCCTTTACCCTCCCAGTCGCCAAGTTACCTTTCGGGTGGTGGTATAATTACAGTGCCTTCAGTAAGTATTCACACCCCTTGATTTAGTCCATATTGTGTTTTGTTACCGCCTGAATTCAAAATATCAACCATCTACACAAAATACTCTGTAATGTCAAAGTGGAATTAGTGAATTTAAAAAAATACTAATATATCTTTAGATAATTATTCAACCCCCGAGTCAAAACATGTCATCACATTTGGCAGCGATTACTGCTGTGAGTATTTCTGGGTAAGTCTAAGAGCTTTGCACACCCGGGGCCTCATTTAAATCATGCGTGGGGTCATTTCCACGCAAAGTGTGAGATTTAACCATATGAATATTTGCATGAGAGTGTGCGTAAATTTAAGCACAACGACCAAGCGTACACACAGTGCCAAAGTGGTGGAATAAGGGAACTGCTTTCAAGCATAAAATGCGGAAATATGTTAAAAATTTGTTAAATTGTTAAGAGTAGCCTAATAATAAAATATTTTTTCTATTTCATTGTAAATTCATGAAACTTATCTTGACGGTAGATCATAAGTGTGAAAGTGAAGCCATTGTTAAAATACAAAAATAATGGTAAATATTGCTGACTTTCTTTTACAGAAAGTACAGATTTGCTTATCAGATATCGTTTACCAAAACCAATCGTATAGGATCTTTGCAATGATTTAAGACCTACTTTAAAAAGGCAAACATGCCATTCAGGTTCACATCTAAGTGCCTTCCACCCTAGAGTTTTTGTCAACGGGCACTTTTCACCGGGAGTTTGCCGATTCGCGTCTCACAGCCCTCAATTAGCCAATGTTTTGGGTGCAATGGTCGGCAAAACGAACAGTAACACATGCAATTTCCATACACCATCGCACAAAGTTTTTTTATTAAAGAGGGGTTTCTTTGCCATGATGCCATCCACGGGTTCCCAAATATGAACAGAATAGATGGCACCCACATAGCCATAAAAGCACCATACCAAAACGAGTTAAACGATGTGAACAGAATAGGCTTTAACACTTAATAATGTGCAGGTTATGTGATGCGCAAAAGACGCTGCTGAATGTGGTGGCAAGGTGGAACGCACTACTGGTTCATTCTACATAACATCAATGTTTAGCAAGGTCACCCGTGACACAAGTCAGTATTCGACTTCTGAGGACGTGGGGAGATGAGGTGGAAACCGGCATCTGCCTCTCGTTCAAAAGGTTGCAAGTTCGAATCTAGCGATAGAAAGTAGTTAATAAAAAATTAAGCCTATCTTAACCATTCGGAGTTAATGCCTAAACTTAACCTTATACACTGAACAAAAAATGACATTATATATTATATTCTTAATTACAATAAAAGTGACAAAACATTATTTATCATTAATTTCTATTGGGCACAAAAATATCTCAAACACAACCGATGACAAGCCTACCCATAACATGATGCAGCCACCACCATGCTTGAAAATATGAAGAGAGGTACTCAGTGATGTGTTGTGTTTGATTTGTCTCATACATAACGCTTTGTATTCAGGACCTTAAGTTAATTTCTTTGCCAATGTTTTTTACTCTGTATAGGTTTCCTTTTCACTCTGTCAATTAGGCTATTATTGTAGAGTAACTACAATGTTGTTGATCCATCTTCAGTTCTCCCCCATCACAGTCATTAATAAAGTCAACTTTGGCCTCATGGTGAAATCCCTTAGCGGTTTCCTTCCTCTCCGGCAACTGAGTTAGGAAGGACGCCAGTATATTTTTTGTGAGGGTGTATTGATAAACCATCCAAAGTGTAAAGCATAAAATCACCTGGGAGTGTGAGCAGCAGTGTGCAGAGTTTTCCTTTTTAATTAATAACTTCACCATGCTCAAAGTGATATTCAATGTCAGATCTATATTTTTTTTTTACCCATCTACCAATAGGTGCCCTTTGTGAGGCATTGGGAAAACTCCCTGGTCTTTGTGGTCAAATCGGTGTGTGAAATTAACTGCTCGACTGAGGGACCTTATAGATAATTGTATGTGTGAGGTACAGAGATGAGGTTGTCATTCAAAAATCATGTTAAACACTATTACTGCACACAGAGTGAGACCATGCAACTTATTATGTGACTTGTTAAACATGTGTTTTACTCCTGAATGGATTTAGGCTCACCATAACAAAGTTAATTAGGGTTGAAGACTTATTGACTCAAGACTTTTCAGCTTTCCATTTTAAATTTTTGTTTAAAAAAATTGAAAAACATATTCCCAGTTTTACATTATGGGGTGTTGTGTGTAGGCCAGTGACAACGAATATTAATTTCAATCCATTTTAAAGTCAGGCTGTAACAACAAAATGTGGAAAAGTCAAAGGATGCGAATAGTTTCTGAAGCACTACATTTGTTTCTGTATAGAGTTTTTTTCTTTGATTTGAACACCCCTTAAATCATTTCTACGTCATCAAGTTCGTCACACCCCCATCGCGTCCTTTGGTCTGCCCGGTAAGGAGATCACGTGAGCCAGGTTGTGCTTTTTACCCAGTCTGCCCTGTACAGAGAACGTGCAGCAAGCTACCTCGTTTAAATATCAACAGTACTGCCACAGCAGCATAACATTTGCTTAACACTTGATATACATCATCATCATTAGAGTTGGACAAAAGTCCATATTGTGATAAATAGCCTGAAATGATGCAATAACGATAAATAGAACAATACATTTGCAACATTAATTTTATTTTTATTTTTATTTAACCTTTATTTAACCAGGTAGGCAAATTGAGAACACGTTCTCATTTACAATTGCGACCTGGCCAAGATAAAGCAAAGCAGTTCGACACATACAACAACACATAGTTACACATGGAGTAAAAACAAACATATAGTCAATAATACAGTGAAAAAAATAAAAAAAATAAGTCTATATACAATGTGAGCAAGTGAGGTGAGATAAGGGAGGTGAAGGCAAACAGATATGTATAAAAAAAATAAAAATATAAAAAGGCCATGGAGGCGAAGTGAGTACAACACAGCAAGTAAAAAAAAAACTAAAAAAAAAAACACTGGAATGGTTGGTTTGCATTGGAAGAAAGTGCAAAGTAGAGACAGAAATAATGGGGTGCAAAGGAGCAAAATAAATTAATTAATAAATACAGTAGGTAAAGAGGTAGTTGTTTGGGCTAAATTGTAGATGGGTTATGTACAGGTGCAGTAATCTATGAGCTGCTCTGACAGCTGGTGCTTAAAGCTAGTGAGGGAGATAGGTGTTTCCAGTTTCAGAGATTTTTGTAGTTCGTTCCAGTCATTGGCAGCAGAGAACTGGAAGGAGAGGCGTCCAAAGGAAGAATTGGTTTTGGGGGTGACTAGAGAGATATACCTGCTGGAGTGCGTGCTACGGGTAGGTGCTGCTATGGTGACCAGCGAGCTGAGATAAGGGGGGACTTTACCTAGCAGGGTCTTGTAGATGACCTGGAACCAGTGGGTTTGGCGACGAGTATGAAGCGAGGGCCAGCCAACGAGAGTGTACAGGTCGCAGTGGTGGGTAGTATATGGGGCTTTGGTGACAAAACGGATGGCACTGTGATGTGCACCAAAGTGTATTTATTTATTATCCTTTAAGCTACTAATACTAGTTTGATGGTTTGAGCCATCAAGTGTCCCATTTATTAATAATCACCAATATTAGCAAACCTATTTCATTTCAAACTCCAGATGTCTCTAGTAGTATTACTTATCGTAATGAATGATATCAGCAAAATGCCTGCTATAAGTGATGGTATGGTCGGTGTGATTGTGTATGTTCGAGCTGGGACAATAAACTAAGTACAGAGAGAGAGAGAGACAGGGCGAGAGACGATTGCGGTTCCAAACAGCTGTTGCATTATTTGCAGGCGGGCTGTAAACAGGGCCTCGCGCCCTCCCTCCACACAGGCGCATGCAAGTCGGTGCGGGACAATCCTCCCGTCAGCATGACCTCCAACAACCGCGACATTGTGTGGCCCGTGCTGTCACTGGAGAACAGGCGACGGCCGCTGAACCAGACCATTCATCCCTGTCCAAATTAGGACTAAATAGGCCTTATGTCCCCAGAGAGGAAGGATTGTAGTAACAAGGATGTAGTAACAACTCCTTTCTTTGAATCTAATCAAAATATAAATTGTATTCGTCACATGCTTCGTTAAGAACAAGTGTAGACCAACAGTGAAATGCTTACTTACATCCTATTATACATTTGAGGTTTGAGAAAGCCATGCCTCGATCTTTATATAGATTTTATTTGGGAATATAATATCATCTGAATCGAATTTCTTCTTTGGCTATAAATTCTGGGCTGCAAATGTGGTGGAACTGCCTTGCATCAAAACGGGCCTGCTGAGGTGAGATGAAGTGCGAAGTGGTGGCAAGGTGTCATAATCAACATCCTCTCCCAATATTCTAAATCGGTGAGATCATGAAAAAAAGCAACATTAGAACGAAAATATAAAAACACTCAATAACTGACCAAGGACAGACCGGGGATGGTTGATACACTTAATTCTGACCTGTATTCCCCATTAATTGAAATAAGAACAAATTAAATAACATAAAATTAGGCTATTTATCGTCACACTTAAAAATGTAGGCCTTGTGCCAAACATTCGGTCTCTCATTCCAGTATGAGTTTTTCCAAGTCTCTCTCCCCGGCGCTGTGGGTGCCATACAGTGGCATGTCTCTCTGTGGGGAAGTGATCCGTGCGCTTGGGGCCTTCGCGGAACTAAAATCTCTGTGAATCAGAGAGGAAAAAAGGTCTCTCCCGTTTCAGAGCAAGGTCCCGGGAGGCGTATGCGGAGGCACAGCTTCAATCAAACCATGACGTCTCCTCCGGGAGCCGTGAAGCGCGCAGAAACACGATCACCCCCGCCTCTCCGCTGTGCGTTCACTTTTGTTCTCACACATCGTATGAACAGCCAAGAGCGCAGCAGTGGCTTTGGGATTGTTGTTTTATTCAGTAAATCAACACCACAAACAACAAGTGTGACAGCCTAAAACGGACGACCTGAAGATTAGTCTCAGCAACGCTGCAACCAGAAGGCATTGCCTAATATACTCTGGGCTACAATCAACCGCAGGACAACATGACAGTGGCTGTACCAACACAAGCTCAAAATAAAACGTCACACGTCGCCATAACTGCAGCATTTTAATATATATCTATATATTTTTTTATATCTGCAGCACGATATACCATGAAATAATAAAAAAACATGACGGTTATTTTTAATACCTAGGTCATAGGCCTACAGACATGATTTCTCACTCCCCCATTTAAAATACAGAAGGTTGACTGTCCATTTCATCAAAGTACCATATCGAACCAAAGTCAGGTGACACAGACGTGGTTAACTGCATGGTCATATAGGATTATATTGACATATCAGCGCATGGATTCCCCCTTGCAGATCTATTGATTTCAGACGATTACAAAGCGACCCAACATGGGTTTGGAAAAGCGATGAGGTTGTCCCTGTACGCCGCCGGTTCAAATCAAATCAAATGTATTTATATAGCCCTTCTTACATCAGCTGATATATCAAAGTGCTGTACAGAAACCCAGCCTAAAACCCCAAACAGCAAGCAATGCAGGTGTAGAAGCACGGTGGCTAGGAAAAACTCCCTAGAAAGGCCAAAACCTAGGAAGAAACCTAGAGGAACCAGGCTATGAGGGGTGGCCAGTCCTCTTCTGGCTGTGCCGGGTGGAGATTATAACAGAACATGGCCAAGATGTTCAAATGTTCATAAATGACCAGCATGGTCAAATAATAATAATCACAGTAGTTGTCGAGGGTGCAGCAAGTCAGCACCACAGGAGTAAATGTCAGTTGGCAATTCATAGCCGATCATTAAGAGTATCTCTACCGCTCCTGCTGTCTCTAGAGAGTTGAAAACAGCAGGTCTGGGACAGATAGCACGGTTATCATCTCCACGCCTCCCTGCGCGGAGCCTTTGACACCGTCACAAATATGAGATCCATCAAACGGCTGGACAGTAGCCTACCAGCTCCGAGTATAGAAGGTGCACTCATGTACTTTATTTTGATTTATTTCAGCTTTGTTTAACTAGGCAAGTCAGTTAAGAACAAACACTTATTTACAATGACGGCCTACCAAAAGGCAAAAGGCCAATGGCCTCCTGCGGGGACAACACACACATCACGACAAGAGACAACACTACATAAAGAGTGACCTAAAACAGCATAGCATGTCAGCAACAGGTACAGATCGAGGTAGTGGGCTATACCCTCCCAGATCCAATCATTTAAAGGGAGAAACGCAAAACTGGCATAAGATAAATGTCTAGGCAAACTTCATTCCAGTACATAGGGTTATGAAGTCCCTCTGACAACCTGCCCATATGGACATGATGGTAATTGTATAGTGCAGGGTTTAACTCGGTCCCCCACCTCACTCAAATATCATCATCAAGCTTTGAGTAATTGAAATCAGCTGTGTAGTGCTAGGGCAAAAACCAAATGGTGTACCAAGGGGGGGCCCAGGACCGAGTTTGGGAATCCCTGGTATAGTGTATGGAGCGGAGAGATCAGCCCTTCTAGCATGACGACCCTTTGTTACGCGTGACCGCGAGCTATTCAACCAGGCTCGCAACCCGTGATGTTTAAAAGGTTTGCCAAGAATGCAAGCTCTATAAACCTTGGCGATTCTCCCATGTCTGTTGAAGTTATTCATAAACTTGTGGCGGCTACAAAATATCATTCACACAAAATAACTTAAAATGCTCCACTAAACAGACAGTCTCTCTCTCTCTGCGTGCGAACGGCTACATGGGGAATGGCTCAGCACGGATGATCTCTTCACCTGAGCACAGTGGAAAATGATGCACAAAACAGTCCAATGGGATGCTCTAAAAAATGACCTGCAGCCAGTTCAAAATGTAAAGCAGCGGTTTTAGGCTTCATGAAGTTTAGTAGCCTCAGACCTACGGACCTGGGGTGGAATCAACGTTTAATCAGCAGCAGACCTACGGACCTGGGGTGGAATCAACTCAGTCATCGAAAGGAACCGTAGGTCTGCTGCTGATTAAACGACAACGCTATTCACTAACACAGCTTGGTGAAGAACGGGTTGTTTTCTATGGGTCATCCAGAGACTCTTATCCAGACTGTCTTTCAATAATCCCACAAAGGAGCATACAACAACCACTTAATGTGCACATATTTTGTAAATAAAACACGCTTTCAAAATAAGGGTCACTCACAAGCAATCATAATAGTTATAAAGATGCTACGTGCGCCTCATTACGCAAAGAAGAGAGTCCCATACGGTGGCATTATCCAACAAATCGATAAGATTTGGCTAGATAGAAAACCTCCCCCACATGCTGTGTGTGTGCGCTCTGTGCTGTGAGCAAGGCCACTCAAGGTTGAGGAAGGCAAACACACTGCTTGTCACTCGCGATTTAAGGAACATCCCGTTGTAAGGCTTTTGGAATTTAATACCTGGGTCATAAAATGTATCTTGTAGAGGTACAACAACCCTCTTAATGCTTCCTTCCCAGTACTGTACGATATTCAGCACTAACAGGGGAGTCTCAAACGTCAACTAACATGGAAACCAAACTACTGTTTTCACTCTTCAAGACACACAAGACTTTCCATTTCTTTAACTGTCTCAAATGTAACGTTCCCACTTGCTTCTACTATGATTCAGTTCGCACAGACCAAAGCCTTCTCTGTCCAAAACCAGCTCTTAATTTCCCCCCTTCAGGGAAGGCCTACTTATGATCATTGCCGAGTCATGTCATGGGCCAATAGCAATGCAACTGACGTTGGCCCACTGCCTATTGGTCTATATGAAGTGATCACTTATCTGCCACAGCGAGGGGGAAACACCATGTCAGATATCTCAGTTTCCTTACCCAGCTCAAGGTAGTTGGGGAAAGAGTAGGCCATGGGAAGAATCTCAATTGCACACTCCTTGCATCATCTCTCCTTGTCTCCTTCTCAAAACCGATTTTAGAGAAAGCCAGAGGTCCCTCCCCTCTGACCTTCTCCTCCAATGGGTTTTGTGAAGTAAGTGAGAGAGGGCGCCAGGAGTATGCAATTGAGATTCTCCCCATGGCCCGTTCCTCCTTGCATAGTAGCTATAGGCCTAGGGCCCTAGGCTATATGCTCAGGCAAGCGAGGTATAGCCTACTTAGGAAGTATATGCTAAACAGGATGTGGGTGTACTATACTGGTGTATTTTTTTGTATTACCAGAGAGGATTTGGTCAACTCTAACATTCTAGATCCGTAACTAACCTCGCCAATGTGCTGGAAACATCGATCGCGTCAGCGATCCCCAATTAGTGTACTATCACTGGCCAGAAGAGACACACTGCATGCGCTGAGAAAACCTGGCACGGGGCTTTGGCTGCGTGCGGAGTAAGGACATGGACAACAGGAGTAACAATAGCCAATACAAATATCTACCAAAAAGTAAGTTAAAGGAATTAGCTGGTGCAAGGTGGTGATTTAGGCCCTAAACGGCCAGGGAGGCAAAAAGCCCTACAGCCTGTTTCCCAGATCAGGTTCACACTCTGGAGGACTGAAGTGTTTTCGGTGCGTTTCTCCGCTGACAGATCCCGTGTGTGGTAGGTAGGTTTCTATCTGCTCCGCACATCTCGCACTCTACCCCTCCGGGTCAACTAGCTCTCCTCTGTACCTCACACTCCCACTACACGCACTCATCAACACACACACGCAGTGTTGAACCGTATGTAAACGGAACAATCCGCTCCCCTTGTCAGGGCGAGGCTGTATTCCGTAACCTTGTTTAGCACGCGCGCACACACAGATTAATTACACTCGTTTCAAAACACTCGATACACGCTTCGATCTTTTGAAGAAAACACGGTTAATTTAGTAGCCTAGCCTAATTAACAAGTTACAAGTATTATCAGTCAATTTCCATCCAAACATTCTTGGAACCGTTCGCTGACCAGACTGCTGACAGCGAAGCCTCGTTCTGACCTTCCGACTCATCCGTCTCTCTTGGTTGACAGGACCCTGTCGCCTAGCCCAGGGCCGAATGACTAAACAACCAATGTTATTTATCAACCACATGCCACTGCCCCGCCGAAACACAAAGACCACCCTATGCGCTATTCTTATAAGTTGCCATTCCACTCTCTCCCACACACGGAGATCAAATCACCCCGAACCTGTACAAGAGCTGTAGACAATTGTTCGTATTTTTATGCTTAAACTTCTGAGATTGACAGTCAATTTGGAATAATCCATCTATGTCGCAGTCGTTGTGGTGATAGACTATTCACAATATAGGCTATCCTCTCATAAGCGGGGAGACCATGGTTTACAATTCAACAGTGGCAGACAGAATAAAACACCAAACGTCTTTATTGCCTACAAAATTGTCTTACCTGGCAGTTAGCCGCTAATTCCAATCGTCTGCTGTCAACTTGACGCCTTTTTCCAGTTTTTTCCCCCCCAAGTTGTTCACGGCTCTGAGCAAAGATCCGTGCATTCAGGTTAGGATTCCTTTATAAAAACATAGACATCCATCCCTTCCCGGGCCCGTGAATATTCAAGTCGTTGGATATAAACATTCAGAAGTGTTTCTTACTGTGTATTTCCTTGTCAGTCAATTTTACCAAATGTTACTCGATGTGTTATTTTCAAAATACTTTTTTAAAGAGAGAAAATGTCGGCAAAAATCGACTTCGTGTGACAAATCCCTAGAAAGATTTTCAATCATTCTTTACAGAACGACCCAGAGGCGTGGTAACGTACCGTTTAGCAGAGCGCAAGCATACAGGTGGCGAGGTCCGCGGACTCCAGAAATTAATTCAGCTCGGTCGTAGGCAGCGCCATGTTGGGTTCTATTTGAGCACGCCGTTTCAACGCTCTTACTTCCACTCTCGTCATTCCCGATCTATTCCAAAAATACTATTTATATCCAGCGAAATTGTGAGAAAGGTCGGAATTGTTTAACTTTCCGTCGTTGTTCATCATAAAGCTCTTGGTAGCTTCGTTTGCGGAGTTGCTGAGGACGCCAAACGGGGTGCGCGGCGCGGAATGAGTGGAGTGTTGTACTGCGAGAAACTCTCCCAATCTCAGACTACCCAGAAGGCCTGTCGGGAGACCGCAATTACCATAAACCTCCAGCGCACACACGCGCGTTGGGGCGGGCGTGTAAAACAAAATATGAGCGAGAGACAAGGGGGAGGGTGACAGTACGGTAAAAGAGAAAAATTAAGTGAAAGGTAGAAATTTACTGAGGGATGACAGCATAGCGTAATGGAAGGCTCAGGCAGAGAAAGAGAGTGGGATAAGGAAAGTGAAGAGGTAAAATATAGGATTATGAGTGAGGGAAGTGGAAAAAACGCAAGAAGAGAGAGAACCAGATCTTCCAAGTTCAATGATGAGCTGTCAAATTATGGCACTTGAAAACCCAGACTCATTTTTATGTTTACTTTTTAGTAATTTGACGCTCTTATCCAGAGCTTCATACAGGAGAAATTAGGGTTAAGTACCTTAGTCAAGGGCACATAGACAGATTTGTAACCTAGTCTGCTCAGAGATTCGAACCGGCAACCTTTCGATTACTGGCTCTCTTAAGTGTGTGTGTGTGTGTGTGTGTGTGTGTGTGTGTGTGTGTGTGTGTGTGTGTGTGTGTGTGTGTGTGTGTGTGTGTGTGTGTGTGTGTGTGTGTGTAAAATATCTGAGACCTTGGGTGTGACGACAGTAAAGGCTGTGCTGTCATACACAGTGAACTAGATGGGCAGATGTGTACTTCCTGAGTTCAGGGCCAATGTAAGGAAGATTGGAAGATTGGCCTTTACTACCTACAATATTAAAACATTATCTCACAATTCACCCTCAAATATGCAACCCCACCCAAATATATTGAACGGGGATGGCCATGGACAATGGACTGTACATGTTTGGGTTCAATTTGCATTTTGCAAAGTCATGCCATGCAGTGAGTTGGAGAAATGTGATGAGGAAGAGAGAGTGACCCAGAAAGAGGAAAAGGAGGAGAGGAAGAGAGAGTGACCCAGAAAGAGGAAGGAAGGGAGGGGGGGAGACATTGTGTTGGTTGAGACTCATCTGTTAGGTCACAGTGGCAAATATAGGAGAGGAAGCTAGGGATATCCAGCCTAGCCAGAGGTCTGGTGTGGTCTGTGTATGTGTGAGAGAGAGCGCGAGAGGGGTGGGGGGAGAAGGAGGGGAGGAGAGTTGGCAGGGGAAAGTCTGGGTGTATTTTATGCAGCTGTTGAGAGTAGGAGTTGAAAAAGCAGTGCCAGACACTCTCTCTCTCTCAAACACACCACCCACACATTGAAAAACCATACAAATTAGTCCTTGAAGGCAAACTGTCAAGTAACTGTCAGGTGAGTCCGTGGATGTTCTTTAAACTAGCTGACTGAAGTCAGAGAGAGAGGCAGAGGCTGGGGCAGGAGAGAAGGAATCAGATAAGACATTGAGAGGAATAGAAAAAGAGAATGAGATGAGAGAGGCTGAGAGTGCTGCATTACTCTGCTCTGTAATCAGAGCCGTCGGCCCAGATTTTTTTTTTATAACACACACAAAGGTAGGCACACACACACACACACACACGCTATTACTAATTACTATGAGAGTGAGTGGGGAATCCTGAACAGGCTGGGCACTGCAGTGGATAGCTGCTGTCTTACAGGCTCCAGGCCAATCCTGCTGTTTAGTGTGTTTTATTATGCTGATCTTATTAACTGTTTTTCAACATAATGTTTCCGCCATCATTTCCTATCACCGAAACAACTTCTGGGCACCAGCTTCACTAACCTCGATTTGGATGAAGATTTCTACTTCAATGAGTCGGCAGCTCTGGACGTTATGCTTACCGCAGACCAGGCCCTGATCCCAGGACTCGAAAGAAGAAGCTGCTGCCAAAGAGAAGCAAGCTAGGCGTCATCATGATTAGATTACGTTGACGAGCATCTAGGCCGCCGTTGCCGAACGTACAATCACTAAAGAACAAACTGGACGAGCTTTGTTCAAGACTATCAACGGGGCCTGAAGAACTGTAATATGGCTGAACAAGGACATGGATAATGTATACCTTGCTGGCTTTTCCATGCATGATCCAGATCGGACGGCAGCCTCGGTTAAGATGAGAGGTGGAGGGGTGTGTCTCTTTGTTAACAACAGCTAGTGCGCGATCTCTAATGTTAAGAAAGTCTCAAGTTTTTGCTCGCATGACTTAGAATACCTCATGATAAACTTTAGACCAAATCAAATCAAATCAAAATCAAATTTATTTATATAGCCCTTCTTACATCAGCTGATATTTCAAAGTGCTGTACAGAAACCCAGCCTAAAACCCCAAACAGCAAGCAATGCAGGTGTAGAAGCACGGTGGCTAGGAAAAACTCCCTAGAAAGGCCAAAACCTAGGAAGAAACCTAGAGAGGAACCAGGCTATGAGGAGTGGCCAGTCCTCTTCTGGCTGTGCCGGGTGGAGATTATAACAGAACATGGCCAAGATGTTCAAATGTTCATAAATGACCAGCATGGTCAAATAATAATCACAGTAGTTGTCGAAGGTGCAGCAAGTCAGCACCTCAGGAGTAAATGTCAGTTGGCTTTTCATAGCCGATCATTAAGAGTATCTCTACTCTCTAGAGAGTTGAAAACAGCAGCTCTGGGACAGATAGCACGTCCGGTGAACAGGTCAGGGTTCCATAGCCGCAGGCAGAACAGTTGAAACTGGAGCAGCAGCACGGCCAGGTGGACTGGGGACAGCAAGGAGTCATCATGCCAGGTAGTCCTGAGGCATGGTCCTAGGGCTCAGGTCCTCCGAGAGAGAGAAAGAAAGAAAGATAATTAGAGAGAGCACACTTAAATTCACACAGGACACCGGATAAGACAGGAGAAATACTCAAGATATAACAGAATGACCCTATCCCCCCGACACATAAACTACTGCAGCATAAATACTGGAGGCTGAGACAGGAGGGGTCAGGAGACACTGTGGCCCCATCCGATGATACCCCCGGACAGGGCCAAACAGGCAGGATATAACCCCACCCACTTTGCCAAAGCACAGCCCCCACACCACTAGAGGGATATCTTCAACCACCAACTTACCATCCTGAGACAAGGCCGAGTATAGCCCACAAAGATCTCTGCCACGGCACAACCCAGGGGGGGGGGGGGGGGGTGGCGCCAACCCAATGAACCATACTATTTACTATATTTTTTGCAGCTGTCTATTTACCACCACAAACCGATGCTTGCACTTAGACCGCACTCAACGAGCTGTATAGGACAAAAAGCAAACAAGAAAATGCGCATCCAGAGGCGGCACTTCTTGTGGCCAGTGATTTTAATGCAGGGAAACCAAATTTTTACCAGCACTTCACCTATGCAACTAGAGGCAACAAACTCGAGATCACTTTTACTCTACACAGAGAAACGCATGAAAGGCTCACCCACGCTCTACCTTTGGCAAATCTGACCATAACTCCACCTCCTTTTTGGGGGGTAAGATACAGTATACATATTTTTTTAACAATACAAAATATACACATACAAATGACAGCATAAAAACATCAATGACATCAATGACATCACCCTGCCTAGACCCACCTGCTCACATACACACATCTCCAGCGCCTGCATCACTCTCCGCCACATGGTCTCAAACTGCACCATTTTGTTTCTCTCTGTCGCCCACGCACTTTCAACATTTAGATAATAAAGCATTTGACCTTTCCATTGCGTTAATGATGGAGGATTAGTTGATTTCCAGTTTTTAAGTATACGTTTTTTCAAGATGATATGATGAAATTATATAAACTCAGCAAAAAAAGGAACGTCCTCTCACTGTCAACTGCGTTTATTTTCAGCAAACTTAACATGTGTAAATAATTGTATGAATATTAGATAAAACAAATCAGACAAACTGAACAAGTTCCACAGACATGTAACAAACAGACATGGAATAATGTGTCCCTGAACAAAGGTGGAGGTCAAAATCAAAAGTAGCAGTCAGTATCTGGTGTGGCCACCAGCTGCATTAAGTACTGCAGTGCATCTCCTCCTCATGGACTGCACCAGATTTGCCAGTTCTTGCTGTGAGATGTTGCCCCACTCTTCCACAAAGGCACCTGCAAGTTCCCAGACATTTCTGGGTGGAATGGCCCTAGCCCTCACCCTCCGATCCAACAGGTCCCAGAATTACTCAATGGGATTGAGATCCGGGCTCTTCGATGGCCATGGCAGAACACTGACAATCCTGTCTTGCAGGAAATCACACACAGAACGAGCAGTATGGCTGGTGGCATTGTCATGCTGGAGGGTCATGTCAGGATGAGCTTGCAGGAAGGGTACCACATGAGGGAGGAGGATGTCTTCCCTGTAATGCACAGCGTTGAGATTGCCTGCAATAACAACAAGCTCATTCCGATGATGCTGTGACACACCATGACGGACCCTCCACCTCCAAATCGATCCTGCTCCAGAGTACAGGCCTCGGTGTAACGCTCATTCCTTCGACGATAAATGCGAATCCGACCATCACCCCTGGTGAGACAAAACCGCAACTCGTCAATGAATAGCACTGTTTGCCCGTCCTGTCTGGTCAAGAGAATGTGGGTTTGTACCCATAGGCGACGTTTTTGCCGGTGATGTCTGGTGAGGACCTGCCTTACAACAGGCCTAGAAGCCCTCAGTCCAGCCTCTCTCAGCCTATTGCGGACAGTCTGAGCACTGATGGAGGGATTGTGCGTTCCTGGTGTAACTCGGGCAGTTGTTGTTGCCATCCTGTACCTGTCCCGCAGGTGTGATGTTCGGATGTACCGATCCTGTGCAGGTGTTGTTACACGTGGTCTGCCACTGCGAGGATGATCAGCTGTCCATCCTGTCTCCCTGTAGCGCTGTCTTAGGCTTCTGCACTCCTCATGCGACCTTGCAGCATGCCTAAGGCACGTTCACGCAGATGAGCAGGGACCCTGGGCGTCTTTCTTTTGGTGTTTTTCAGAGTCAGTTGAAAGGCCTCTTTAGTGTCCTAAGTTTTTATAACTGTGACCTTAATTGCCTACCGTCTGTAAGCTGTTAGTGTCTTAATGACCGTTCCACAGGTGCATGTTCATTCATTGTTTATGGTTCATTGAACAAGCATGGGAAAAAGTGTTTAAACCCTTTTCAATGAAGATCTGTGAAGTTATTCGGATTTTTACGAATTATCTTTGAAAGACAGTGTCACGAACGTTGTCAGGGTGGAAATGACCGGACCAAGGTGCAGCGTTGTGAGCATACATTTCTCTTTACTATGAATGTCGCCAACAAAACAAGAAACAACATAAACGACCGGGCTATACAGGCCACTAACACAGACAACTACCCACAACTAAGGTGGCTAAACAGGCTGCCTAAGTATGATTCCCAATCAGAGACAACGATAGGCAGCTGTCCCTGATTGAGAACCATACCCGGCCAAAACATAGAAACAGAAAACATAGAAATAAAGAAACTAGAATGCCCACCCTAGTCACACCCTAGCCTAACCAAAATAAAGAATAAAAGCCTCTCTATGGCCAGGGCGTGACAGACAGGGTCTTGAAAAAGGGACCTTTCTTTTTTTTGCTGAGTTTACATTAGTTTATACTGGATTAAGCATACATTTTCATTAACTCTTATTTCGTTAGTTATGTTCTAACAGTCCCTCCATCTTGTGCCAATATCAGTCTTGGTTCCAAAATTCTTGGTTCCAATAGTTTATTTATTTTTTCTAAGAGATTGTCAGTTGGATAGGCTCTTTGCAAGGTTTTGTATATCTTAACTATCATATGAATATTCTTTCCTGACTCAAATTGGATTCCGTCAAGGTTGCTCTGATGTCCAAAAGATTTCAAATCGAAATTTTGAGATATGAAACTTTTAAGTGAGAAAATATCTACATTGGTGAGTCCAAAAATTGCTTTTTAATTCTGTCATTGAAATAAATGTATTTCCTGTTACCAAGTAATTTACTGTCTCTATGCCTTTAGTTGTCCATGTGGACCAATTTATCAGTGAATTCTGAAAAGCTATCCAAGGATTGTTATATAGGGTTGTATTTTTATGGAGTGATATTGGTTCTCGTAGAATAAGTAAAATGTTCTTCCATATTGTTATAGTGTTCATAACTATGAAGTTGTTAATGTTCTTAGCTTTATCCTTTGAAAATAGACACGTGAAAAGATTCTGGGGATTGGTATGTGCATCTTCAATATGTACCCATCATTCCTCTTTAGTGCATTTAACTATATGTTGCAAGAAAAAGCCTGGGGTAGCGAGTTGATACAATTCCAAGTCTGGAAGGTTAAAACCACCCTCAGACTTAGGAAGATCTAGAACGTTCCTTTTTATCCTGAGTTTTATTTTCACATATAAAGTCTATTATGACTCAGTATACTTTTTTAAAGAATGTCTTATCTAAATTGGCACACTTTTTTTGGTGGAGTAATTGGTATTACCAAGAATAAATATCAAAACTTTGGGAGCCATGCCATTCTGAGGATGTTTATTCTACCTGTAAGGTTTATGGGAAGATTTTTTTTCCATTTAATTAGATCTGCTTTCATGTTGTTAAATAATGGGATTAAGTGATATTTATATGTTTGTTGTCACTTATTAAGCATCCTAAGTATTTTATATTTTTTGTGGTCCACCTAAATGATTGCTGTAGACCATGAGTGTCACGCCCTGGCCTTAGTATTCTTTGTTTTCTTTATTATTTTAGTTAGGTCAGGGTGTGACATGGGTATTTATGTGGGTTTTGTAGTGTCCAGGGTGATTGTAAGGTTTAGGGGGTTTATTTAGAGTAGTTGGGTTTATGTTTAGAGTAGAGTAGTTGGGTTTATGTATAGTTGTCTAGCTGTGTCTATGTTGAACGTTTGTAGCCTGTGTGTGTGCACTACGTTTATAGCTTCACGGTCGTTTGTTGTTTTGTTAGTTTGTAAGTGTTTTGTTTCGTTTTGCCTTCTTCACAAATAAAAGAAGATGGCTTATTTTCCACATGCTGCGTTTTGGTCCGTCTCACTCCCACACCATCGTGACAGAATTCCCCACCAACATCGGATCAAGCAGCGTGTGCAACAACAACAGGACCCACCTACACTGGACTATTGGAATTGGGAGGAAATTCTGGACCGAGAGATACCAGGAGAATATAACCGCCCCAAAGCTGAGCTGGAGGCAGCGAAGGCAGAGAGGCGGAGATATGAGGAGGCAGCAAGGAGACGTGGCTGGAAGCCTGAAAAGCCCGTGAGTACTACCCAAAAATTTCTTGGGGGGGAGGGTAAGAGGTAGTGGGCCAAGGGCAGGTAGGAGACCTGCGCCCACTTCCCAGGCTAACCGTGGAGAGCGGGAGTACGGGCAGACACCGTGTTACGCAGTAGAGCGCACGGTGTCTCCTGTACGGGTGCATAGCCCAGTGCGGGTTATTCCACCTCCCCGCACTGGTAGGGCTAGATTGGGCATTGAGCCAAATGTCATGAAGCCGGCCCTACATATCTGGCCACCAGTACGTCTCCTTGGGCCGGCTTACATGGCACCAGCCTTACGCATGGTGTCCCCGGTTCGCCTACATAGACCGGTGCGGTTTATTCCACCTCCCCGCACTGGTCGGGCGACTGGGAGCATTCAACCAGGTAAGGTTGGGCAGGCTCGGTGCTCAAGGGAGCCAGTACGCCTGCACGGTCCGGTATTTCCAGCGCCACCTCCCCGCCCCAGCCTAGTACCACCAGTGCCTACACCACGCACCAGGCTTCCAGTGCGTTTTCAGAGCCCTGTTCCTCCTCCATTCTCCCTATGGTGCGTGTCTCCAGCCCAGTGCCTCCAGTTCCGGCACCACGCAATAAGCCACCTGTGCGTCTCCTGAGTCCTGTACACACTGTTATTTCTCCCCGCACTCGTCCTGAGGTGCGTGCCCTCAGCCCGGTACCACCAGTTCTGGTACCATGCACCAGTCCTATAGTGCGCCTTGAGAACTCAGTGTGCCCTGTTGTTGTTCCCCGCATTAGCCTGAAGGTGCGTGTCCTTAGCCCGGTACCTCCAGTTCCTGCACCACGCACCAGGCCTACAGTGCGTCTCAGCCGGCCAGAGTCTGCCGTCTGCCCAACGGTGACTGAACTGCCCGTCTGTATTGAGCCTTCAAAGCCGCCAGTCTGCCATGAGCCTGCAAAGCCGCCCGTCTGCCATGAGCCTACAGAGCCTTCCGCCAGACAGGAGCCGCTAGAGCCTTACGCCAGACAGGAGCCGCTAAAGCCTTCCGCCAGACAGGATCAGTCTGAGCCATCCGTCTCCTCAGCGCCGTCTGAGCCATCCGTCTCCCCAGCGCCGTCTGAGCCATCCGTCTCCCCAGCGCCGTCTGAGCCATCCGTCTCCCCAGCGCCGTCTGAGCCATCCGTCTGTCCCGAGCCAGTAGAGCCGCCCGTCTGTACAGAGCCGTCAGAGCCGTTAGTCAGTCAGGAGCCGCTAGAGCCGCCAACCAGACAGGATCTGCCAGAGCCGCCAACCAGACAGGATCTGCCAGAGCCGTCAGTGAGCCATGAGCGTCCAGAGCCGTCAGCCAGCCATGAGCGTCCAGAGCCGTCAGCCAGCCATGAGCGTCCAGAGCCGTCAGCCAGTCATGAGCTGTCCCTCAGCCCAGAGCGGCTATTTATCCAGAACTGCCCCTCAGTCCAGAGCTGTCTCTCTGTCCGGAGCTGCCTTTCAGTCCGGAGTTGCCCCTCTATCCTGAGCTACCTCTCTATCCTGAGCTACCTCTCTATCCTGAGCTATCCCTCTGTCCTGAGCTATCCCTCTGTCCTGAGCTATTCCTCTATCCCGGTGCTGCCCCTTGTGTCGATGTTACCCAAAAGATTAAGTGGGGGTAATATGAGGGTGGGCATTTGTAGGGGAGATATAAGCTGGGATTGACTATGGTGGGGTGGGGACCTCGCCCTGAGCCTGAGCCACCACCGTGGTCAGATGACCACCCAGACCCTCCCCTAGACTTTGTGCTGGTGCGCCCGGAGTTCGCACCTTAAGGGGGGGGCTATGTCACGCCCTGGCCTTAGTATTCTTTGTTTTCTTTATTATTTTAGTTAGGTCAGGGTGTGACATGGGTATTTATGTGGGTTTTGTAGTGTCCAGGGTGATTGTAAGGTTTAGGGGGTTTATTTAGAGAAGTTGGGTTTATGTTTAGTATAGTTGTCTAGCTGTGTCTATGTTGTGTGTAGTTGTCTATGAAAGTCTATGGTTGCCTGAATGGGTTCCCAATTAGAGACAGCTGGTTTCTGTTGTCTCTGATTGGGAGCCATATTTAAGGTAGCCATAGGCTTTAGTTTGTTGTGGGGAATTGTCTATGTCTAAACGTTAGTAGCTTGTGTGTGCACTCTCGTTTTGTAGCTTCACGGTCGTTTGTTGTTTTGTTAGGTTGTAAGTGTTTTGTTTCGTTTTGCCTTCTTCTATAATAAAAGAAGATGGCTTATTTTCCACATGCTGCGTTTTGGTCCGTCTTACTCCCACACGATCGTGACAATGAGTTATTCTTATTATTTTTCCTATTTCCATAATTTAGTTTTTTCCCATGTTATTTTTATATCCAGGCATTTTTGACTATTCTGAAAATATTTTTAGCAAGTGGGGCATTGAGCTTTCAATTTTGGTCAGGTATTTAATGAGTCCATCTGCAAATACATTTTATTTATATTAATGTTTACCAATACTTATACCTCTTTTGTTTGGTTTATGTCAAATTCTTTATGCAAGCGGTTCAATTGCCAGTGCAAACAGGAGGGGGGAGAGAGGCCATCCCTGTCTTGTTATTTGTGTATATTTGTTCTTTAAGACGTGTGTGTATGTGTGTGTATATATATATATATATATATATATATATATATATATATATATATATATATATATATACAGTTGAAGTCGGAAGTTTACATACACCTTAGCCAAATACATTTAAACTCAGTTTTTCACAAATCCTGACATATAATCCTAGTAAAAATTCCCTGTCTTAGGTCAGTTAGGATCACCACTTTATTTTATGAGTGTTAAAACTTTTGTCAATAGGGGGGCGTTATTTTCCCTTTGTAAAAAATCGTGCCCAAATAAACTGCCTCGTACTCTATTCTTGCTCGTACAATATGCATATTATTATTACTATTGGATAGAAAACACTCTCAAGTTTCTAAAACCGTTTTGAATTATATCTGTGAGTAAAACAGAACTCATTTTGCAGCAAACTTCCTGACAGGAAGTGAAAAATCTGAAATCGAGGCTCTGTTCCAGGGCCTTCCTATTAATTTGCCTGAAATCTATGGATATACATGCACTTCATACGCCTTCAACTAGATGTCAACAGGCCGTGGGAGTTGGAATGGGGTGTCTAGCTTGATCTGAGGTCGAGCAAGAGCTCTTGGAATAACGTGACCCCAATTTCCTTTGTCTAGCAAGGCGCGGGAAGTACATCTGCATTGGCTTCTGAAAAGCGTTCGGTATAGACGTCTAATAACTCCGGCTTTGATTTTATTTGATACATGTGATAATATCATCGTAAAGTATGTTTTTTCAATATAGTTTTATCAGATTATTGAACGTTTATCGGAAGTTTTAGCGTTTTCCGTTCTCTGCGTTTGGTGAAGATGGACATCTTCGCGCCACTTGGCTAGCTAAGGCTGCTAATTCGACAGGCGAAGAGGACATTCTAAAACCAAACAACGATTTATTCTGGACAAAGGACTCCTTGTACAAGATTCTGATGGAAGCTCAGCAAAAGTAGGAACCATTTATGATGTTATTTCGTATTTCTGTGGAAAATGTTTAGTTCTATTTTCCGCCCTCATTGCAGGCGCTGTCTCTCTATAACGTAAGCTGTATGTCGTACTAAAGTTATTTTTTAAAATCTAACACGGCGATTGCATTAAGAACTAGTGTATCTTTAATTTGCTGTACAACATGTATTTTTTAGTAAAGTTTATGATGAGTTCTTTGATTAGATTAGGTGACTGTCCAAAATATCTCCGGATAATTTTGTGCAGTTTGGCTACGTATTCACATTGTAAAACCGCGATTTGTACCGCTAAATATGCACATTTTTGAACAAAACATATATGTATTGTGTAACATGATGTTATAGGACTGTCATCTGATGAAGTTTGTCAAGGTTAGTGAATAATTGTATATCTTTTGCTGTTTTTTTGCGATCGCTACCTTTGCGGTGAATGAATGCGGTTGTGTGGTTGGCTATTGTGGTAAACTAATATAATGCTATATTGTGTTTTCGCTGTAAAACACTTAAAAAATCTGAAATATTGTCTGGATTCACAAGATGTTTTATTTTTCATTTGCTGTACACCATGTATTTTTCATAAATGTTTTATGATGAATATTTAGGTATTTCACGTTGCTCTCTGTAATTATTCCGGCTGCTTTGGTGATATTTTTTATGGTAGCTAAAATGTAAAACTATGATTTATACCTCAAATATGCACATTTTCGAACAAAACATAAATTTATTGTATAGCATGTTATAAGACTGTCATCTGATAAAGTTGTTTCTTGGTTAGTGACTAATTATATCTCTATTTGGTCGGTTTTGTGATAGCTACCTATGCGGTAAAAAAATTGTGAAAATATGCGGTTTAGTCTTTTGCTATTGTGGTTAGCTAATAGAAATACATATTGTGTTTTCGCTGTAAAACATTTTAAAAATCGTAAATGATGGCTGGATTCACAAGATGTGTATCTTTCATTTGGTGTCTTGGACTTGTGATTTCATGATATTTATATGCTAGTATTTACTTGTGGCGCTATGCTAGGCTATGCTAGTCAGCTTTTTTACTGATGAGGATGCTCCCGGATCCGGGATGGTGACCAAGTAGAAGTTCAATCTCAGAATAATAGTAGAGAGAATGATTTATTTAAGCTTTTATTTCTTTCATCACATTCCCATTGGGTCAGAAGTTTACATACACTCAATTAGTATTTGGTAGCATTGCCTTTAATTTGTTTAACTTGGGTCAAACGTTTCGGGTAGCCTTCCACAAGCTTCCCACAATAAGTTGGTTGAATTTTGGCCCATTCCTCCTGACAGAGCTGGTGTAACGGAGTCAGGTTTGTAGGCCTCCTTGCTCGCACACGCTTGTTCAGTTCTGCCCACAAATGTTCAATGGGATTGCGGTCAGGGCTTTGTGATGGCCACTCCAATACCTTGACTTTGTTGTCCTTAAGCTATTTTGCCACAACTTTGGAAGTATGCTTGGGGTCATTGTCCATTTGGAAGACCCATTTGCGACCAAGCTTTATTTTCCTGACTGATGTCTTGAGATTTTGCTTCAATATATCCACATAATTGTCCTGTCTCATGATGCCATCTATTTTGTGATGTGCACCAGTCCCTCCTGCAGCAAAGCACCCCCACAACATGATGCTGCCACCCCGTGCTTTACGGTTGGGATGGTGTTCTTCGGCTTGCAAGCATCCCCCTTTTTCCTCCAAACATAACGATGGTCATTATGGCCAAACAGTTCTATTTTTCTTTCATCAGACCAGAGGACATTTCTCCAAAAAGTACGATCTTTGTCCCCATGTGCAGTTGCAAACCGTAGTCTGGCTTTTTTATAGCGGTTTTGGAGCAGTGGCCTCTTCCTTGCTGAGTGGCCTTTCAGGTTATGTTGATATAGGACTCGTTTTACTGTGGCTATAGATACTTTTATACCTGTTTCTTCCAGCATCTTCACAAGGTCCTTTGCTGTTGTTCCGGGATTGATTTGCACTTTTCGCACCAAAGTACGTTCATCTCCAGGAGACAGAACGTATCTCCTTCCTGAGTGGTATGACGGCTGTGTGGTCCCATGGTGTTTATACTTGCGTATTATTGTTTGTACAGATGAACGTAGTACCTTCAGGCTTTTGGAAATTTCTCCCAAGGATGAATCAGACTTGTGGAGGTCTACAATTTTGTTTCTGAGGTCTTGGCTGATTTCTTTAGGTTTCCCCATGATGTCAAGCAAAGAGGCACTGCGTTTGAAGGTAGGCCTTGAAATACATCCACAGGTACACCTCCAATTTACTCAAATTATGTAAATCAGCCTACCAGAAGCTTCTAAAGCTTCTAAAGCCTTCTAAAGCCAATTTTCCAAGCTGTTTTAAGGCACAGTCAACTTAGTGTATGTAAACTTCTGACCCACTGGAATTGTGATACAGTGAATTATAAGTGAAATAATCTGTCTGTAAAGAGTTCTTGGAAAAATGACTTGTGTCATGTTCTAACCGACTTGCCAAAACTATAGTTTGTTAACAAGAAATTTGTGGAGTGATTAAAAAACGAGTTTTAATGACTCCAACCTTCCAACCTTCCGACCTAACTGTATAGGTGAGTAATGACGCGCAGGTGTGTGTAACAAGGGTGACAGGTGGGCTCCATATCGAGCAGCCTGGTGACCTAGAGGCCGGAGAGGGAGCACACTTGACATAACTTCAGACTTGGTCTTAAATATGGAGACAGTGATAAAGGAAGTAAACAGCAATATCGGACCAACTTCCTCAACAACTAAGAGCGTTAACTGCAGTGCTGTTTTTGTCCTGCAGCTATCACATTGCAGGACAGTAAACTATATACGTGCACATGTGCAAAAGCTGTGAGGGCATCATCTTGCATCGCGTTCATCTGCAACTTTCTACTTATCTTGCTGCTCATGGCAATGTCATATCACTGAGTCTCCATTTGTTAATATAACTTAGCAATCTGAATTCTGATTAATATGGAAACTAACCAGATGCTGATGCCTTGCGAAGCAGCACACCACTTCCCTGTATGGTGCATGGTGTCCGGTTTCCTTCCCTGTATGGTGCATGGTGTCCGGTTTCCTTCCCTGTATGGTGCATGGTGTCCGGTTTCCTTCCCTGTATGGTGCATGGTGTCCGGTTTCCTTCCCTGTATGGTGCATGGTGTCCGGTTTCCTTCCCTGTATGGTGCATGGTGTCCGGTTTCCTTCCCTGTATGGTGCATGGTGTCCGGTTTCCTTCCCTGTATGGTGCATGGTGTCCGGTTTCCTTCCCTGTATGGTGCATGGTGTCCGGTTTCCTTCCCTGTATGGTGCATGGTGTCCGGTTTCCTTCCCTGTATGGTGCATGGTGTCCGGTTTCCTTCCCTGTATGGTGCATGGTGTCCGGTTTCCTTCACTGTATGGTGCATGGTGTCCGGTTTCCTTCACTGTATGGTGCATGGTGTCCGGTTTCATTCCCTGTATGGTGCATGGTGTCCGGTTTCCTTCACTGTATGGTGCATGGTGTCCGGTTTCCTTCACTGTATGGTGCATGGTGTCCGGTTTCCTTCACTGTATGGTGCATGGTGTCCGGTTTCCTTCACTGTCACTTCTGCAGCAGGATGCAGCACTTCTCTTTCTCTCATCCCTTCCATTCGGCTTTGAAGTGTCCTGTGACATAAGGTACAGGGTAGCAGTATGACAATTAGTTCAAATGAAACCAATCCACAAACAATGCACTAATTGGATATGTACTGTAAATAACATGAATGGGACTTTATTTAACTGAGGAGGAGTGCAGCTTCAAGGGGGGTACTGGATTGGTTTCTTTCAGATGACATTTTGGTTGAACAGAAAGTCCCACCACTTGTAATAATAGACAGCTGAGGAATGGGTCTTGGAAAATGTAGTAACCCCTTTCTCAAGTCATAGACAGTGCCCAGGAACGGACAATCTATGAACCTCAAATTCAAATCTGGACCTTGAAGCCAGTACATGATGCATTATTCCCCTCTAATCAAGGACTGATTAGACCTGAGAAACCAGGTAGGTGCAATACATTTTCAGGTAGAACAGAACACCAGCAGACTCCGAACCTCATCAGATAAGATTTTAATACACCTGGTCTATGACAACAACATGATAGTTCAAAACATACAGTACCAGTCAAAAGTTTGGACACTCCAAGGGTTTTTCTGTATTTTTTACTGTTTTCTACATTGTAGAATAATAGTGACGACATCAAAATGATGAAATAACACATATGGAATCATATAGTAACCAGAACAGTGTTCTTTAAAGTAGCCACCCTTTGCCTTGATGACAGCTTTGCACACTCTTGGCATTCTCTCAACCAGCTTCACCTGGAATGCTTTTCACACAGTCTTGAAGGAGTTCCCGCATATGCTGAGCACTTGTTGGCTGCTTTTCCTTCACTCTGCGGTCCAACTCATCCCGAACCATCTCAGTTGGGTTGAGGTCGTGTGATTGTGGAGGCCAGCTCATCTGATTCAGCACTCCATCACTCTCCTTCTTGATCAAATAGCTCTTACACAGCCTGAAGGTGTGTTGGGTTATTGTCCTGTTGAAAAGCAAATGATAGTTCCACTAAGCGCAAACCAGATGGGATAGCGTATCGCTGCAGAATGCTGTGGTAGCCATACTGGTCAAGTGTACATTGAATTCTAAATAAATAACAGACAGTGTCACGAGCAAAGCACCCCCACACCATCACACCTCCTCCATGCTTCATGGTGGGAACCACACATGCGGAAATCATCTGATCATCCGTTCACCTACTCACCTACTCTTTCACAAAGACACAGTGGTATAACCCCAAATCTCAAATTTGGACTCATCAGACCAAAGGATAGATTTCCACCTGTCTAATGTCCATTGCTTGTGTTTCTTGTCCCAAGCAATTCTCATATTCTTATTGGTGTCCTTTAGCAGTGGTTTCCTTGCAGCAATTTGACCATGAAGGCCTGATTCACGCAGTCTCCTCTGAACAGTTGATGTTGAGATGTGTCTGTTACTTGAACTCTGTGAAGTATTTATTTGGGCTGCAATTTCTGGGGCTGGTAACTCTAATGAACTTATTCTCTGCAGCAGAGGATACTCTGGGTCTTCCTTTCCTGTGGCGGTCTTCATGAGAGCCAGTTTCATCATAGCGTTTGATGGTTTTTGCGACTGCATATGTCTTAAAGTAATGATGGACTGTCGTTTCTCTTTGCTTATTTGAGCTGTTCTTGCCATAATATGGACTTGGTCTTTACCAAATAGGGCTATCTTCTGTATACCACCCCTACCTTGTCACAACACAACTGATTGGCTCAAACACATTAAGAAGCAAATTAATTCCACAAATTAACTTTTAACAAGGCACACCTTTTAATTTAAATGCATTCCAGGTGACCACCTCATGAAGCTGGTTGAGAGAATGCCAAGCGTGTGCAAAGCTGTCATCAAGGCAAAGGGTGGCTAATCTCAAACATAAAATATTTGATTTGTTGAACACTTTTTTACTACATGATTCCATGTGTTATTTCATAGAAGAATGTAGAACATTTGTAAAAATAAAGAAAAACCCTTGAACGAGTGTGTGTGTCCAAACTTTTGTTTTATTTCATAGTTTTGATGTCTTCACTATTATTCTACAATGTAAAATAAAAACATAGAAAAGCCCTGGAATGAGTAGGTGTGTCCAAACTTTTGACTGGCACTGTATGTTGAAGCTCTACATTGTTAAATTTTTTGTTGTTTTTAAACAATGGAGTAATACATTCCTCATAAAGAATTAGACAGTTGTGCTGGCCTCTGATGGCATTTACCAGTTATATTCTTTAAGAACTAAAGGGTTGTTGCAAGCTCAAATACCAATACAATCAACCACGATCAGGGCTTCTGATTTGTAGAACTGATCCTGTACCGGTGTTTAAGTGCTGCTTCTTCCAGCTAGCTAGCCACCTAGCTATCTAATTAATTTACTGCTGCTTTCTTGTGGTAACCAAGCTGAACGAACAAAATATTTAGAGAAACGATAAACTCAGTATGCTGCAACTGTGTCCTAAAATTCTAATAATGATCATATATGGTTATAAACTGTAAATTAATAATTTGCTTAATGTGCTAGGCTAACCTTACCTTGATAGTAACCCAGTCTCCATTCAATTTCGTAGCTCATTAGTGTCTGTTAAACATCAGAACTCATCGGGGAAAGCCGAGTTTGGGAACTGACATCACCAAAGTAAAGTTGACATGATTTTGTTTTCCCATAAGGAGTACAGTGCGCACTGTCGGCACGCGAAAAGTGATTTGTGTATTCTACAAGGTTTGAAAAGTATTTCTATGTGGTTTACATACGCCGCTATGAATGACTTGGTTGAAATAACATACACACAAAGATCAAAAACTAAATGTGTCACGGAACAGTTCATACTAAATTCAGGTCGAAAGAGTACTTTCTAATTTATTTCAGAGAACACAGGCCAGTCCTACATCAGAGCTCCATTCAGGGCACTAACACCCTCTCTCTCTACCCTTTCTCTCTCTCCCTCTCTCTCTCTCTCTCTCTCTCTCTCTCTCTCTCTAATGTACACACTTCTACTGAGCTCTGAGAAGAACGAGGAACCCTTTCAAAGCTGAAAGCCATTGAATTAACTTTTGTGTTAAAACACAGTCCGAGCTCTATGAACGTGTGTGCATGTGTGACTGAGCAAGCGCAAATGTCATGTAAGTTTGATTGTGTGTGAGTCTTGAGGGAGGTGGAGGTAGTGTGGTTGCCCCTGTACATTTATTTAAAAAAATGTCTTACACCTTTTTCGTGGTATCCAATTGGTAGGTACAGTCTTGCCTCATCGCTGCAGCTCCCGTACGGACTCGAGAGAGGCGAAGGTCGAGCGTCCCCCGAAATACAACCCAACTAAGCTGCACTACTTCTTGACACAATGCCCACTTAACCCAGAATCCAGCCACACCAATGTGTCAGAGGAAACACTGTACACCTGGTGACCATGTCAGCATGTACTGCGCCCGGCCCGCCACAGGCGTCGCTGGTGCAGGAGTCGCTGGTGCAGGATGGGACAAGGACATCCCTGCTGGCCAAACCCTCCCCTAACCCGGACAATTGTGCGCCGCCCCATGTGTCTCCCGGTCGCGGCCGGCTGCGACAGAGCCTGGACTCGAACCCAGAATCTGTGGTGGTACAGCTAGCACTGCGATGCAGTGTCTTAAACCACCGCACCACTCAGGAGACTGCCCCTATACATTTTAATGTGAAACACAGTCAGAGCTCTGTGTGAGAGTGTCTGTGTGTGCATACCGTATGTGTGCGTGTTTGGTGTGTGTGTCAGTAAACCAAAACAGCGGGTGCACACACACACCCCAGAGTAAGAGCAGCACTCTGGGAGGTCACAGTGATCCAGCCATCTGCTCTTGCAATCAAACACTGGAGCAACGTTGGCACACACAACCAGAGCCACACGTGGACAGTTAGAGCCACACACACACACACATTGCTGGCAATCGCACACAGTAAACACACATGTGCAAACATGCTGCTGGCACACACACACACCGTTCACTGGAACACATTCTGTAAGGGCAGCCAACATGCAAATAAGCACTGTGTCACGCACACAGGCACACAGTGTTTCACTAACACACACCCATGCCTGTTCACACATCCAGAGTGTCTCATTTACGCACACACACGGCAGGCTCAGATTGCAGGAAACTCTTTGCACGCAGCTCAGCCAGCAGCAGCCGGTACTAATCAGCACTATCCACCTGCAGATCGTTATGGATCGCTTACCGCCATCCACACGCACACACACACTTTCTAACACAATGACACCTCTCAAACTCACACTGCGCACTCACTAATCAGCGGGAATCCGCCTACAGATCGTTATTGATTCCTTATCATACTCTACACACACACACACACGCGCGTAAGCATGCACACCCCTTCCCCCTCCCCGCCTTTCCGGGCTAACGGGTTCCCCACAGGCGCGCCACGCTGCGTTAGCGCGGCCTCACTAGGGATAATTACAGACCAGCGCGGCTGGGCAAGCCTGGCACCGTGCCAAGGCTGCTCAGCGATACAGAGAGAGAAAGGGAGAAAGAGAAGAGGGGTATAGGGAGAGAATGAAAGAGGAGGCGGGGAGAAAAACATAAAGGGACGGGAATTCTATAGCCTATTGTATAGACTTTCAACCAGCCAGCTCTTTCAAAATTGATGTCGAAATTGGACCTCTGTCATGTCCTGAGGACGTCGGGATATGCCTTTAAAACTGACCACTAGAGGCAACAGTGAGCGCTATTACCATCAAGTGGACGTGGCTGGTGGAAGGGCAGTATTTCAATAACTTTGACTCAGAAGGTTGCGTGATCGATCCCAGTCATGGACACTGTTTTTTACATTTGGGTTTTAACCATATCCCGAACCTTAAACATCACCGTACCGTTTTGAAAGCCACAAGCTTTCACCATCTCCCTGCAGAACTAGACCTCCATCCATGTTCTCCAAACATCATATTTCGAATTTGCTCCAAAAATCAACTTTCAAAGTTAATGGTTAAGTTTAGACACTCATTCCAAATGGTTACGGTAATGGTTAAGGATTGGGATTAGGTTAAAACCCCCAAAATACCTATATGGACACAGTTTTTTTTACACTTAAACATTTTAGGTTTAGAGAAATGGAATGATACAGAGCAGCAGGAAAAATGAAAACACTTTGAAATTTGAAGTTGGGAGCAACTTCCACATTTGAACTTTGGAGAACTTGGATGAACGTGCAATTCTGCAGTGAGACTGTGAAAGCATGTTACTTTCAACAGATCTAGCCTATTAGCAATAGGTTTCTAACCAATGATTAATATTACATCAATTCATCAATCACACATCCTGCTTTTGGATCACTGTTGTGAAGTATGATTAGGCAATAAATGCTAATATTTTCATTTGGGTGAAATGAAAAATGTGTGTAATAAAATATAATTAGCAGAGTTGCCTATATAAATATAAAAAGACAAAAAAGACTAGCCTGGATTTCTAAAAGCCTTCCGCTATGAAGCATTCTGTGAGAGCATAGCAGACCAGTAGCTTTAATAGTTCTCCCGCTTCCTTCTCTCCCTCCCTTTCCCTTCCCTCCCTCTCACTCCCCGTGAGCTCTTTCTAGTTCCGCTCATAACCTCGCCACTCACCCTCCCAGTTCTCTGCCTCTTCCTCCCTCCTCTCCTCTCCCCCTCCTATTTCTCTTATCTCCCCCTCTGGCTGAGCTGTCAGGCTTCGCACACACAAGCTCTTTCTCTCAAATAAACACACACACACGCTCATAAACACCTCGGCGCTACTGAGCTCTGAGGGGCCGCCGGCGTTTTACTCCCTCCCCGTACTACTGCGATTAGCCATAGTAGGCTGGGAGAGAAGGCGTGATAGTGCAAGAGAGATGCCCCAGACAGAAACACCGAGCTCTAAAACCCGCCCATCCCCTCTAACTCACTCATTCCCTCTCCTCCTTCCCAATTTCAATTTCAATTTAAGGGGCTTTAATGACACGGCAAACATATGTTTACCTTGCCAAAGCAAGTGAAATAGATAATGAACAAATGTGAAATAAACAATAAAAAATGATCAGTAAACATTACACACAGAAAAGTTCCAAAAGAATAAAGACATTTCAAATGTCATATTATGTCTATATACAGTGTTGTAATGATGTGCAAATAGTTAAAGTACAAAACGGAAATTAAATAAACATAAATATGGGTTGTATTTACAATGGAGTTTGTTCTTCACTGGTTACACTTTTCTTGCGGCAACAGGTCACAAATCTTGCTACTGTGATGGCACACTGTGGTATTTCACCATTTAGATATGGGAGTTTATCCAAATTTGATTTATTTTCAAATTCTTTGTGAGTCTGTGTGATCTGAGGGAAATATGTGTCTCTGATATGGTCATACATTTGGTAGGAGGTTAGGAAGTGCAGCTCAGTTTCCATCTCATTTTGTGGGCAACGTGCACATAGCCTATCTTCTCTTGAGAGCCAGGTCTGCCTACGGCAGCCTTTCTCAATGGCAAGGCTATGCTCACTGAGTCTGTATATGGTCAAATATTTCTTTAATTTTGGGTCAGTCACAGTGGTCAGGTATTCTGCCACTGTGTACTCTCTGTTTAGGGCCAAATACCATTCTAGTTTGCTCTGTTTGTTTTGTAAATTCTTTCCAAGTAATTAGCTTTTTGTTTTCTCATGATTTGGCTGGGTCTAATTGCGTTGCTGTCCTGGGGCTCTGTGGGGTATGTTTCTGTTTGTGAACTCTCTCTCCCTCTTCTCTCCTTCCCTCGCTCACCTTTCCGTTCAGGATCCATCGCAGCCGATAAATGTTCGTGACTCGAGAGGGGGTTGCCAGACAAGGGAAACATATACACAGTGTGTGTATTGGGATGGGAGCTCATTTTCCCACGTTTGGAAATGAAATGGCCCTCTGTAGAGAGGGCCATTTCACAACCCGAGAATTGAACCCTGTGGCACCCCCATAGAGACTGCCAGAGGTCAGGACAACAGGCCCTCCGATTTGACACACTAAACTCTATCGGAGAAGTAGTTGGTGAGCCAGGCGAGGCAGTCATTTGAGAAACCAAGGCTATTGAGTCTGCCGATAAGAATGCGGTGATTGACAGAGTCAAAAGCCAGGTAGATGAAGACGGCTGCACAGTACTGTCTTTTATCGACTGCGGTTATGATATTGTTTAGGACCTTGAGCGTGGGTGAGGTGCACCCATGACCAGCTCGAAAACTAGATTGCATAGCGGAGAAGGTACTGTGGGATTCGAAATGGTCGGTGATCTGTTAACTTGGCTTTCGAAGATTTTTGAAAGGCAGGGCAGGATGGATATAGGTCTATAACAGTTTGGGTCTAGAGTGTCTCTCCCTTTGAAGAGGGCGATGATCGCGGCAGCTTTCCAATCTTTGGGGATCTAATGTGATACGACAGAGAGGTTGAACAGTCTAGTAGTAGGGGTTGCAACAATTTCGGCGGATAACTTTAGAAAGAGAGGGTCCAGATTGTCTAGCCCAGCTGCTATGTAGGGATCCAGATTTTGCAGCTCTTTCAGAACATCAACTGTCTGGATTTGGTGAAGGAGAAGCGGGGAGGACTTGGGTAAGTTTCTGCGGGGGGTGCAGAGCTGTTGGCCGAGGTAGGAGTAGCCAGGTGGAATGCGTGGCCAGCCATAGGAAAAAGCTTATTGAAATGATAAATTATCATAGATTTATCGGTGGTGACAGTGTTTCCTAGCGTCAGTGCAGTGGGCAGCTGGGAGGAGGTACTCTTATTCTCCATGGACTTTACAGTGTCCCAAAACGTCTTGGAATTAGTCCTACAGGATGCAAATTTCTGTTAGGAAAGCTAAGGCTAGCTTTTTCAATCTGACTGTGTATATTAGTTCCTGACTTCTGTCGTGTCTTTGGCTACGCCAGATTAATTGCTATGACATGCTATTCTATAAAATAATTTATCCATAATTAATATTACCTGATTGAACTAATCATGTAAATGTAATTAACTAGAGAGGGACACCACAAAATAATATTTATAGAGCTGTTATCTTCCGAATAAATTCTTAAAGATTTAGTAATATTTTACATCCACAGCAGTCACATTAATCGTCATTTTATTCAGTCTCATCTGAAAGTGGTAAATCCTTGGTTATCTGCAAGAATCCTGGCTAACAAGTTGAATCAGCAATACAAAATTGGGTTTAATTATTTATTTACTAAATACCTAACTAATCACACAGAATCACACATACACAATTAAATCATAACTTGATTACAAAGTGCCGTCATAAAGGAAAACGTCCCTAGCGGGCAGAATAGATATGACAGTTTGTTACACAAAGAAAAGGGGCGGGATTTTAGTGAAAGAGCGGGAGACTGGAACATAGGCGAAGCTGTACCATTGTAAATACAGTATCTTATGCATTCTAAATGCATCGCCAACCTGAGTCCTCTGTCCTTTGAAGAATGTCTCTGGTGGTCACTGGATATGTGGTAACGTCGTTGTGGAGTAGACGGGATACTCTGACTGTCCTTCCTAACCTGCGTTTGTAGCAGCTGTTGCTAACTCAACGGCTAGGAGGTATCACTTCTGTAGTGAATACGAGTTCAAAGTTCATACCATTTACAACCAAAGTCTATGCTGATGTTGGCTTAGTTCTGTAGTTATTATCTGAACCATTCTGACATCGGATCGTCATCCTAGTGTCCCCGGAACAGGAAGTTATATTTTTGTCAATGGCTTTTATAGTGGAGGGAGAGGGGTGTGTCTGAAAAGTTTATAACCCATGCCTCTTCACAGGGGCGGGCCACTGTTGAGCAGAGGCCAAACTTATGAAAACCCAAATCTCTCATTTGGAAGCTAAATTACATTTCATCTCTTCACAAATAATTTCATATTCAAACATTTGAATTAAACAACAATTCCATGTGAATCCGATACCTCTGATGTTTTCACTTTCCACAGTAGAGTTTATGTCATTCTATCATTGATGAGAATGTGTCAGAGGGCAACCGAATTGACATAATATACCTTAAGTACCACCGCATATGTTCAGTTGGTCGGATTACCAGAATATAGTTCATTTCATTTCCCCCCACCTTCCCCCCACCTTCTGTAAAACACTTAAAAAATCTGAAATATTGGCTGGATTCACAAGATGTTTGTCTTTCATTTGCTGTACGCTGTGTATTTTTCATAAATGTTTTATGATGAGTATTTAGGTAATTCACGTTGGTCTCTGTAGTTATTCTAGCTGCTTTGGTGAGATTTTGTGATGGTGGCTGCAATGTAAAACTATGATTTATACCTGAAATATGCACATTTTTCGAACAAAACAAATGCTATACAATAAATATGTTATCAGACTGTCATCTGATGAAGTTGTTTCTTGGTTAGTGACTGTTTATATCTTTATTTGGTCGAATTTGTGATAACTACCTATGCAGTAAAAAAATGGTGGAGAGAATAAGGTGGGTCTTTTGCTATCGTGGTTAGCTAATAGAAATACATATTGTGTCTTCCCTGTAAAACATTTTAAAAATCTGAAATGATGGCTGGATTCACAAGATGTGTATCTTTCATCTGGTGTCTTGGACTTGGGATTTCATGATATTTAGATGCTAGTATTTACTCGTGGCGCTATGCTAGGCTATGCTAGTCATCTTTTTTCCTGATGAGGGTGCTCCCGGATCCGGGATGAGTACCAAGTAAAAATTAATTGAAACGCATTCCAGGTAACTACTTCATGAAGCTGGTTGACAGAATGCGAAGAGTGTGCAAAGCTGTCATTAGGCAAAGAGTGGCTACTTTGAAGAATCTCAAATATAAAATATATTTTGATTTGTTGAACACTTTTTTGGTTACTACACAATTCCATATGTGTTATTTCATTGTAGAATGTAGAAAATAGTAAAAAATTAAGAAAAACTCTTGAATGAGTGTGTGTGTCCAAACTTTTGACTGGCACTGTACATCTAGCTGGTTAGTCCTTGTTCAGCAATCAATGCCGTGAAAACTAAGATTAGTTCTTCAGGTCCTTTTGATAGGATAGTCTCGAACGGAGCTTGTCCAGTTCGTTCTTCAGTGATTCTACGTTCGCCAGTAGAATGTAGGGTAGAGGTGGTTTATGTACTCGCCGATGCAGTTTCACCAGGGTGCCCGCATGTCAGTCTCTCTCACACCGCCTTTCTCTTTTCCGTGTCTCTGGGATTGGGGCCTGATCCGGGTTTAGCAGTATGTTCTGGAGTAGAAATCTTCAACCATATCAAGGTTAGTGATCGCTGTTCTGATGTCCAGAAGCTCTTTTCTGGCATAGGAAATGAATATGGAAACATTATGTACCAAAACAAGTTAATATCAGTGCAGAAAAACACAAAATAGCAGGACTAGTCAGGAGCTCGTAAAACGGCTGCAATGCAATGCAGCGCCATTCATTAGCATAGTGTGTGTGTGTGTGTGTGTGTGTGTGTGTGTGTGTGTGTGAGTGAGAGAGATATTTTGTCTCCAATGTTCATTGGAAACATAAATAAAGTTGCACAATGAACACTTGTTGACTCTAAAATAAATCTTTACAGTTAAGGGTTAGCTAGCTAGAGACTTTTTGTCATATTAGCATAGACGTGACATCAGTCAAAAGACCTCAAAACAAGACATGGTTTCAAGAACAAGATCCAACTAACTGAAAACGAGCCGCTTACCGAGCAATTCTGCATGTTGTTTGTCATTCTATTATCAATCAGCCAACTCTGACAGGCAGTTGAACCAGGAGTGGAGAGAAGGCTGGGAACTCCCAGATGAGGAAACCCCCTATTTTTAACCGCAAATAGGCGCCATTATAGGGCTGTTTGCAGAGCAGTTCCTGGCATTGAGGCATAATTATGGGCAGGGGAGCAAACTGTGCAAGAGGGTAGACCTAAAATTATTTATGCTACGAGGGAAATGTATAAGTTAACCTACACAGAGAGAGAAACCCCATTCCCAGCTAACCTCTATCGGGGAAGTTGGGTTCATGCGAGACCCAAAAGCTCTTTCATGTGAGGCATGTCTTTAGGTTCGGGGTTGAGCCGGCCCTCCTCCTTGTACTAGCAGCCTACTGCTGTCACATCGCTGGGTGTGAGGCTTCGTGCGTCACTGCTGGGTCATGGCCGTGTTCCAACGGCTCCGGTATCTCCACGAATCCTGTGTGTCGACAAACGACACCACTGCTCTCTCTCTCTCTCTCTTTCACACACACACACACACACACACACACACACACACACACACACACACACACACACACACACACACACAATCTCTCTCTCTCCCACAAGGCTACTCTCAATTTCTATCACACACATTCTTACAAACACAGACTGTACATATTAAACTCTTTACGCAGGCTACTCTTTAGTCTCTCACAAGATCTATTAAAAGTGATTTGATGGCGGGAGAGGCTTGGCTCGGTAGGCAGCGCACGCAACATGCCCGTGGGCTGTGAGTGTTAAATTGTATCCAATTAGAGCGCATGCAGCGATACAGGGGGGGAATAATTCTTCCCGTGTGACAGGGAGATTTGGTTATTTCCAGGCGCTTTCCGGGTCTTTTTTTATACCAAGTTAGAACCACACACACACACACACACACACACACACACACACACACACACACACACACACACACACACACACAGTGTATTTCTCTATTTCCCTGTATGATCCATGATGGACGAGGTTGACAATGTGACAGGAGAATAAACACAAACTGTCTCAGTGTTGCTGTGAAAGGTTTATTAGATGGAGTGTACAGCAGAGTTACAACAATAGAAGTAGGCCTTCCAATGGGATTGGTGCAGCAATTGAATGTGGTTGACGAGGGGACTGTATAATTATGTGGAGAGGATTCCCTGTTAGCTCTATATGCTCATTCCCAAATTGACCCCTTGCCCCATTCTTCCTATTTACACTTGTGTAGATCTGAAATGTTTTATGTACCATATCCTATCAGAAGGGCAAAGTAGAGCTTTTACTGTTTTTCTAATACCTTATGAAAATCTAAGAATATCCAGTTCTTTAAGGTCTCTCTAAGTGCACATAGGCTAGGGGTTGATTTGGGAATGGGTGACACCCATGTCACGCTATTCAGCCAAATCACGTCCCCGTTTTAATCAGCCTGTCAACCACACAGCGCGTCTAATAGCCTGCCAATCACATTCCGGGTCTCTAGATGTCAGCCAATGACATTGTGGGTCTCTATGACTGTCAGCCAATGACAGAGTGGCGACGGTGGATGGCAGGCCGTCAGAGGCTCCTGCTGTCGCTGTGGCAGCCGCTACATCAAAGAGACAGGCAACTGTGTGTCTGAACGTGTGTGTGTGTGTGTGTGTGTGTGTGTGTGTGTGTGTGTGTGTGTGTGTGTGTGTGTGTGTGTGTGTGTGTGTTTGACAGGCATCAAAGAAAGAGTGTGTGGTTTATGAGATGCACATTTAAGAAAGCGTGTGTGTGTTCAATTGTACTGATTTCATCCCTATTGAGGCCTAAACAGCAGGACATGGAGTCCATTTAGGGGTCAAGTTGACGTATTCACATTCCAGTCAAAAGCATCCATGCAAAAGAATATATATATACAGTACATTCTGTCTTGTAAATACAGTATAACAGTATATCAAACAAGCACAAACCTGTAGGCAGACCACAGCATTTTATACAAAAAAAAATGTACAAATTAAATGCATTTTTGCATAATTAGTAATAACATTTGTAAAGAGAGTATGATAGAAAGGTAAATGGTTAAAATACTGTAACAGCATAGAGAGTTTGTTTGTGTTGGGACATGCATTGTATGAAGATTTCTCTTCCTCCTCTTTCTCCCTATCCCTTTTTCCCTTTCCCTCTCTTGTTTTCACAATTCCACCACCCCTTCCCCTTCTTACAAGACTGTGCAGTACCTGCGACATGTAAGTAGTCAGACAAACAGAAAAACAGACAAACATTTTGCTTTCACCCATTCTGTCTTTTCAGATTAGTGCAGATGAAGGGAAGGTGAGGAAAGGAAGTCTCTTAGGACTAGTGAGATGCTAGCCTGGGTGCCAGGCCAGACTGTTGTTTCCTGAGCCTGTTCTGCTGTTGTTGACTGGGACTAAAGCAGAGCAAGCTTGGCACCCAGGCTAGTGTGTAGCATTTGGATGAAGGCTGTTTAAAGAGCTTTAGCTGCTTGTTTTGTGTTACGATGTTGTGGAAGTCAGATAGCCAGGCGGGAGAGAGAGAGTGTGTGTGTGTGTGTGTGTGTGTGTGTGTGTGTGTGTGTGTGTGTGTGTGTGTGTGTGTGTGTGTGTGTGTGTGTGTGTGTGTGTGTGTGTGTGTGGTTGGAGGATATTAAATAGTAAAGGATGTGGATTAATAATGGATCCTGACAGCTCATCTCCGGCATCTGCCTGGCTGGCTCACTGTCCCCATTTACACCGCCTCACATAAAACCCTCTCTATCCCTCCTTCTCTCCCTTTCTCCCTCCGTATCTCCCCTCAGTATTCATGCCTTTCTTTGTCTTTGAAGTATTTTTAAACCTCTCTCTCTCTCTCTCTCTCTCTCTCTCTCTCTCTCTCTCTCTCTCTCTCTCTCTCTCTCTCTCTCTCTCTCTCTCTCTCTCCTCTCTCTCTCTCTCTCTCTCTCTCTCTCTCTCTCTCTCTCTCTCTCTCTCTCTCTCTCTCTCTCTCTCTCTCTCTCTCTCTCTCTCTCTCTCTCTCTCTCTCTCTCTCTCTCTCAGGGTCCTCTGTCTTTCAGGGTTAAGGGACTAGAAGAGGACCTTGTTGGTGTCATCATCATCGAAGTCTCCCAGTTCAGCCTGTTTGTATCGCACGGCCCCGGGATGGTACTCCCCGGTATACATCCTGTCACACAGCCGAGACTGCAGAGCCAACTAGGATCCCAGAAACACATAGCACACAAATGAACATAGTCAACAGCGTCACACACACGCACACATACAGACACACAAGCACATGAAGATATGTGTGTGTGTCTGTATGTGTGCGTGTGTGTGAGACAGACACAGACATGCACACATTTGGCAGAGCAGCATTGTGTACTGATTGTAGTGCCACAGGCAGTTGAGCCACATGATTAGAAAACTGATCAATATCACAGAGAGAGAGAGAATGAGAGAGAATGAAAGAGAGAGAAAGTGCTACAGAGAGCGAGAATGAATGAGAGAGAGCCGGAGAAAGGGAGGGAGAGAGAGAGAGAGAGAGAGAGAGAGAGAGAGAGAGAGAGAGAGAGAGAGAGAGAGAGAGAGAGAGAGAGAGACTCACACACAGAGAGAGAGTTACACAAAGGAAAGAGATATGAACAACAGATAGCAGAACAAGAGAGGCAGATAGAGAAATAGTGAGCAGAGCAACATGTCCAACCCCCACCACTACACCCAACCAAGCCCCATCCTGCGACCATGTCGTCATCTACACTACGTGACCAAAAGTATGTGGACACTTGCTCCTCTAATATCTCATTACAAAATCATGGGCATTAATATGGAGTTGGTCCTCCCTTTGCTGCTATAACAGCCTCCACTCTCCTGGGAAGGCTTTCCACACAATGTTGGAACTTTGCTGCTGGGATTTGCTTCCATTCAGCCAAAAGAACATTAGTGAGGTTGGGCACTGATGTTGGGTGATTAGGCCTGGCTCAGAGTTTGGCATTTCAAATTCATCCCAAAGGTATTCGATGGGGTCAGGGCTCTGTGCAGGCCAGTCAAGTTCTTCCATACCGACAAACCAATTCTGTATGGACTTCGCTTTGCGCACGGTGGCATTGTCAAGCTGAAACAGGAAAGAGCCTTCCCCAAACTGTTGCCACAAAGTTGGAAGCACAGAATTGTCTAGAATGTCATTGTATGCTGTAGCGTTAAGATTTCCCTTCACTGGAACTAAGTGGCCTAGCCCGAACCATGAAAAACAGCCTCAGACCATTATTCCTCCTCCACCAAACTTTACAGTTGGGACTATGCATTGAGGCAGGTAATGTTCTCCTGGCATCTGCCAAACCCAGATTTGTCTGTCGGACTGTCAGATGGTGAAGCGTGATTCAACATTCCAGAGAACACATTTCCACTGCTCCAGAGTCCAATGGAAGCGAGCCGACACTTGGCATTGTGCATGGTGACCTTAGGCTTGTGTGCGGCTGCTCGGCCATGGAAACACATTTCATAAAGCTCATGACAATCAGTTCCAGAGCTGACGTTGGAGAGGAGAGCCGAGGAGAAGCGATTTTTACTTGTGTGGCTTACCACTTCGCGGCTCAGCCTTTGTTATTCCTAGACGTTTCCACTTCACAATAACAGCACTTACGGTTAACCGGGGCAGCTCTAGCAGGGAAGAAATATGACGAACGGACTCTGTATCAGAGAATTCTAGGCCATCCATCTCTGAGCTGAATCTGAAGCGCAGCTGGGTCATGCAGCAAGACAATGATCCAAAACACACTATCAAGTCTTGAAAATGAAAATGGCTAAAAAGCAACACATTTTAAGTTTTGGAATGGCCTAGTCAAAGGTTGGATGTCCTTTGGGTGGTGGACCATTCTTGATACACATGGGAAACTGTTGAGCGTGAAAACTCAGCAGCGTTGCAGTTCTTGACACAAACTAGGGCAACTGGCTCCTACTACCATACCCCGTCTTGTCCATTCACCCTCAATGGCACATAAACACAATCCAAGTCTCAATTGTCTCAAGACTTAAAAATGCTTATTTAACTGGTCTCCTCCCCTTCACCTACACTGATTGAAGTGGATTTAACAAGTGACATGAATAAGAGATCATAGCTTCACCTGGATTCACCTGGTCAGTCTGAAAGAGCAGATGGTCTCAATGTTTTGCACACTCAGTATATATCAAATCAAAATCAAATCAAATTTTATTTGCCACATACACATGGTTAGCAGATGTTAATGAGAGTGTAGCAAAAGGCTTGTGCTTCTAGTTCCGACAATGCAGTAATAACCAACGAGTAATCTAACCTAACAATTTCACAACAACTACCTTATACACACAAGTGTAAAGGAATGAAGAGTATGTACATAAAAATATATGAATGAGTGATGGTACAGAACGGCATAGGCAAGATGCAGTAGATGGTATCGAGTACAGTATATACATATGACATGAGTAATGTAGGGTATGTAAACATTATATGAAGTGGCCAGTGATACATTTTCATAATTTTTTACATTATTAAAGTGGCTGGAGTTGAGTCAGTATGTTGGCAGCAGCCCCTCAATGTTAGTGGTGGCTGTTTAACACTCTGATGACCTTGAGATAGAAGCTGTTTTTCAGTCTCTCGGTCCCTGCTTTGATGCACCTGTACTGACCTCGCCTTCTGGATGATAGCGGTGTGAACAGGCAGTGGCTCGGGTGGTTATTGCCCTTGATGATCTTTTTGGCCTTCCTGTGACATCGGGTGATGTAGGTGTCCTGGAGGGCAGGTAGTTTGCCCCCGGTGATGCGTTGTGCAGACCTCACTACCCTCTGGAGAGCCTTACGGTTGTGGGCAGAGCAGTTGCCGTACCAGGCGTGATACAGCCCGACAGGATGCTCTCGATTGTGCACCTGTAAAAGTTTTTGAGTGCTTTTGGTGACAAGCCGAATTTCATCAGCCTCCTGAGGTTGAAGAGGCGCTGCTGCGCCTTCTTCACCACGCTGTCTGTGTGGGTGGACCAATTCAGTTTGTCCGTGATGTGTACGCCGAGGAACTTAAAACTTTCCACATTCTCCACTACTGTCCCGTCGATGTGGATAGGGGGGTGCTCCCTCTGCTGTTTCCTGAAGTCCACGATCATCTCCTTTGTTTTGTTGACGTTGAGTGTGAGGTTATTTTCCTGACACCACACTCCGAGGGCCCTCACCTCCTCCCTGTAGTCCGTCTCGTCGTTGTTGATAATCAAGCCTACCACTGTAGTGTCGTCTGCAAACTTGATGATTGAGTTGGAGGCGTGCATGGCCATGCAGTCGTGGGTGAACAGGGAGTACAGGAGAGGGCTCAGAACGCACCCTTGTGGGGCCCCAGTGTTGAGGATCAGCGGGGTGGAGATGTTGTTACCTACCCTCACCACCTGGGGACGGCCCGTCAGGAAGTCCAGTACCCAGTTGCACAGGGCGGGGTCGAGACCCAGGGTCTCGAGCTTGATGACGAGTTTGGAGGGTATTATGGTGTTAAATGCTGAGCTGTAGTCGATGAATAGCATTCTCACATAGGTATTCCTCTTGTCCAGGTGGGATAGGGCAGTGTGCAGTGTGATTGCGATTGCGTCGTCTGTGGACCTATTGGGGCAGTAAGCAAATTGGAGTGGGTCTAGGGTGTCAGGTAGGGTGGAGGTGATATGTTCCTTGACTAGTCTCTCAAAGCACTTCATGATGACGGAAGTGAGTGCTACGGGGCGGTAGTCGCTTAGCTCAGTTACCTTAGCTTTCTTGGGAACAGGAACAATGGTGGTCCTCTTGAAGCATGTGGGGACAACAGACTGGGATAAGGATTGATTGAATATGTCCGTAAACACACCAGCCAGCTGGTCTGCACATGCTCTGAGGGCGCGGCTGGCGTCAATGAATTGGCAAGGGTACTAGAACAGTCTGCAGCACCTGGCCTCACCCTACTAGAATCTGAAGTAAAATGTCTACTGTTTGCTGATGATCTGGTGCTTCTGTCCCCAACCAAGGAGAGCCTACAGCAGCACCTAGATCTTCTGAACAGATTTTGTCAGAGCTGGGCCCTGATTAGTAAATCTTAGTAAGACAAAAATAATGTTCCAAAAAAGGTCCAGTTGCCCAAGACCACAAACACAAATTGGACATCCTAATTAGGATCTGTCTAAAAATACCGGAATCAGTTAAAGAAGCCATTGCCATCTACGGTTGTGAGGTCTGGGGTCCGCTCACCAACGAAGACCTCACAAAAATGACAAACACCAAATTGAGACTCTGCAAGCAGAATACTGCAAAAACATCCTCAGTGTAGAACGTAAAGCTACAAATACTGCAGAATTAGGACGATACCCACTAATGATCAAAATCCAGAAAAGAGCTGTTAAATTCTACAACCACCTAAAAGGAAGCGATTCCCAAACCTTCCATAAGAAAGCCATCACCTACAGAGAGATGAACCTGGAGAAGAATCCCATCAGCAAGCTGGTCCAAACACAAACAGATCCCACAGAGCCCCAGGACAGCAACACATTTAGACTCAAACAAATCATCAGAAAACTAAAAGTTAACAATTCGACACATTGGAAAGAGCCAAAAAACAGAGCAAACTAGAATGCTATTTGGCCCTAAACAGAGAGTACACAGTGGCAGGATACCTGACCACTGTGACTGACCCAAAATTAAGGAAAGCTTTGACTATGTACAGACTCAGTGAGCATAGCCTTGCTATTGAGAAAGGCCGCCGTAGGCAGACATGGCTCTCAAGAGAAGACCGGCTATGTGCACACTGCCCACAAAATGAGGTGGAAACTGAGCTGCACTTCCTAACCTCCTGCCAAATGTATGACCATATTAGAGAGACACATATTTCCCTCAGATTACACAGATCCACAAATAATTTGATTTCTGCACTCCCATATCTATTGGGTGAAAAACTAGTGTGCCATCACAGCAGCAAGATGTGTGACCTGTTGCCACAAGAAAAGGGCAACCAGTGAAGAACAAACACCAATGTAAATACAACTCATATTTATCTGTCTATTTATTTTCGCATTGTTACAATGCTCTACATTGCCAGTAATATGACACTTGAAATGTCTCTATTCTTTTGAAACTTTTGTGACTGTAATGTTTACTGTTTATTTTTTATTGTTTATTTAATTTAGTTAATTATCTATTCCACTTGCTTTGGCAATGTAAACATGTTTCCTATGCCAATGAAGTCCTTTGAATTCAATTGAAATAGACAGACAGACAGACAGACAGACAGCGGGGGAGACAGGGTGTGAGAGAGTGTGGGAAAGGAGGGGGAAGAGAGGGTGGGACAGGAGGGGGGAGAGAGGGAGAGAGAGCAGGAGAGAGAGGGAGAGAGGGTGGGAGAGAGGGAGAGAGGCCTGTGGTGCTGATGGTATTTTAAATGAAATGATCAAATAGACAGACCACAAATTCAAATTGGCTATACTCAAACTCTTCAACATTATCCTCACTGCAGGTATTTTCCCCGATATTTGGAACCAGGGATTGATCACACCAATCTATAAAAATGGAGACAAATTTGACCCAAATAATTACAGAGGAATTTGCGATAACAGCAACTTGGGGAAAATCCTCTGCAGTATTATAAATAGCAGACTACATCATTTTCTTGACGAACACAACGTCCTGAGCAGAAGCCAGATTGGATTTCTAAAAAATGATCGTACAACAGACCACATTTACACCCTCCACACTCTAATTGATAAACAAGTTAACCAAAACAAAGGCAAAATCTACTCGTGTTTTGTAGATTTCAAGAAAGCGTTTGATTCAATTTGGCATGAAGGTCTTTTTTATAAACTAATAGAAAGTGGTATTGGAGGGAAAACATATGATTTTATTAAATCAATGTACACTAAAAACAAATGTGCGGTTAAAATTGGCAACAAGCAAACAGACTTCTTCTCTCAGGGGCGGGGAGTGAAACAGGGCTGCCCAATAAGTCCAACATTATTTAACATCTACATTAATGAATTGGCAAAAACATTAGAAGAATCGGCAGCACCTGGTATCACCCTACACAACACTGAAATCAAGTGTCTGCTGTACGCAGATGACCTGGTGCTGCTGTCTCCCACTAAAGAGGGGTTACAGCAGCACCTAGATCGTCTTCACAGGTTCTGTCAGACCTGGGCTCTGACCGTTAACCTAAAAAAACCAAATATAATGATATTCCAAAAAAGGTCTGGAAATAAGGATGACAAATATAAATTCTATTTGGACACAGTTCTATTAGAACACACCAAAAACTACACATATCTAGGACTAAATATGAGCAACACAGGTAGCTTTCACATGGCTGTGAATGAGCTGAGAGACAAAGCAAGAAGAGCATTCTATGCCATTAAAAGGAACATCAAAATTGAAATTCCAATTAGAATCTGGCTCAAAATTTTTCAATCAGTTATAGAACCAATTGCTCTATATGGCAGTGAAGTATGGGGTCCACTCTCTAATAATGAATTCACTAAATGGGACAAACTGTAAGAGCTGTCGCTTTCCTCATCCTCAGATGAGGTGAGGAGAGAAGGATCTTCGGACCAAAATGCGGAGTCAGGGAAATATGCCATCTTTATTTTATGACGAAAACCGATGACACGAAAACAAACACTTTAACCAACTGCAAAATAAGAAAACGACGTACAACGGAACCTGAACATAAACTCACATCAACAAACGTAAACTCACGAACAGGAACGTACATCAAAACGAACGAACAGCCAAACAGCTCCAAAAGTGAATACATCGAACATAACGAAGACATCACAGGAGACAATCACCCACAAACAAACAGTGAAAATGCCCTACCTAAATATGACTCTTGATTAGAGGAAAATGCAAACCACCTGCCTCTAATCAAGAGCCATACCAGGCAAACCGAAACCAACATAGAAACAGATAACATAGACTGCCCACCCAAAACACATGCCCTGACCAAAAACACATAAAAACTAACATAAATAGGTCAGGACTGTTACAGTACCCCCCCCCCCCAAGGTGCGAACGCCGGGCGCACCAGCACAAAGTCCAGGGGAGGGTCCGGGTGGGCAGTTGACCACGGTGGTGGTTCCGGTTCAGGACGCTGTCCCCTTACCACCTTAGTCACTCCCCTCTTCTGTCTACCCCTTCTAATGACCACCCTAAAACCACTTTCCCCTAAATAAACGGCCAACACCGGAACAAGGGGCAGCACCGGGACAAGGGGCAGCACCGGGACAAGGGGCAGCACCGGGACAAGGGGCAGCACCGGGACAAGGGGCAGCACCGGGACAAGGGGCAGCACCGGGACAAGGGGCAGCACCGGGACAAGGGGCAGCACCGGGACAAGGGGCAGCACCGGGACAAGGGGCAGATCCCGGCTGAAGGACACTGGCAGGTCCTGTTTGGACGGCTCTGGCAGGTCCATGCAGGCTGACGGCTCTCGACGCTCATGGCAGGCTGACGGCTCGCGACGCTCATGGCAGGCTGACGGCTCTCGACGCTCATGGCGCTCTGACGGCTCTGGCTGCTCATGGCTCTCTGACGGCTCTGGCTGCTCATGGCTCGCTGACGGCTCTGGCTGCTCATGGCTCGCTGGCGGCTCTGGCAGATCCTGTCTGGTTGGCGGCTCTGGCAGATCCTGTCTGGTTGGCGGCTCTGGCAGATCCCGTCTGGTTGGCGGCTCTGGCAGATCCCGTCTGGTTGGCGGCTCTGGCAGATCCCGTCTGGCGGGCGGCTCTGGCGGATCCTGTCTGGCGGGCGGCTCTAGCGGCTCCTGTCTGGCGGGCGGCTCTAGCGGCTCCTGTCTGGCTGACGGCTCTAGCGGCTCCTGTCTGGCCGACGGCTCTGCAGGCTCATGGCAGACGGGCGGCTTTGCAGGCTCATGGCAGACGGGCGGCTTTGCAGGCTCCTGGCAGACGGATGGCTCAGATGGCGCTGGGGAGACGGATGGCTCAGATGGCGCTGGGGAGACGGATGGCTCAGATGGCGCTGGGGAGACGGATGGCTCAGATGGCGCTGGGGAGACGGATGGCTCTGGCCGGATATGGCGCACTGTAGACCTGGTGCGTGGTGCCGGAACTGGAGGCACCGTGCTAATGACAAGCACCTTCCTACTAGTGCGGGGAGCAGGGACAGGGCACACTGTATTCTCAAAGCCTACTCTATCCCTGATGCGTGGTACCGGCACTGGTGACGCCGGGCTGAGGACAAGCACATCAGGATTAGTAGGGGGAGAATATACAGTGTGTACAGGGCTCTGGAGACGCACTGGTAGCTTAGTGCGTGGGCCCGGAACTGGAGGCACCGGGCTAAATACACGCACCACAGGGAGAGTGCGTGGAGGAGGAACAGGGCTCAGGATACGCACTGGTAGCCTAGTGCATAGTGTAGACACTGTAGGTACTAGGCTGGGGCGGGGAGGTGGTGCCGGAAATACCGGACCGTGGAGGCGTACTGGCACTCTTGAGCATTGAACCTGCCCAACCTTACCTGGTTGAATGCTCCCGGTTGCCCGACCAGTGCGGGGAGGTGGAATAACCCGCACCGGCCTATGTAGGCGAACCGGGGAAACCATGCGTAAGGCAGGTGCCATGTATGCCGGCCCGAGGAGACGCACTGGAGACCAGACGCGTTGAGCCGGCCTCATGACACCTGGCTCAATGCCCAATCTAGCCCTCCCAGTGCGGGGAGGTGGAATAACCCGCACTGGGCTATGCACTCGTACAGGAGACACCGTGCGCTCTACTGCGTAACACGGCGCCTGCCCGTACTCCCGCTCTCCACGGTAAGCCTGGGAAGTGGGCGCAGGTCTCCTACCTGCCCTTGGCCCACTACCCTTTAGCCCCCCCCCAAGAAATTTTTGGGAGTTACTCACGGGCTTTTTCGGCTTCCGTGCCAGACGCGTTCCCTCATAGCTCCGGTTCCTCTCTCCGGTAGCCTCCGCTCTCCTCAGTGCCTCCAGCTGTTCCCATGGGAGGCGATCTCTACCAGCTAGGATCTCCTCCCATGTGTAGACACCCTTTCCATCCAGAACATCGTCCCATGTCCATTGCTCCTTCTTTTCCTGTCCCTTTCTCCTTTGACTCCGCTGCTTGGCTCTGGAGAGGTGGGTGATTCTGTAAGAGCTGTCGCTTTCCTCATCCTCAGATGAGGTGAGGAGAGAAGGATCTTCGGACCAAAATGCGGAGTCAGGGAAATATGCCATCTTTATTTTATAACGAAAACCGATGACACGAAAACAAACACTTTAACCAACTACAAAATAAGAAAACGACGTACAACGGAACCTGAACATAAACTCACATCAACAAACGTAAACTCACGAACAGGAACGTACATCAAAACGAACGAACAGCCAAACAGCTCCAAAAGTGAATACATCGAACATAACGAAGACATCACAGGAGACAATCACCCACAAACAAACAGTGAAAATGCCCTACCTAAATATGACTCTTGATTAGAGGAAAATGCAAACCACCTGCCTCTAATCAAGAGCCATACCAGGCAAACCGAAACCAACATAGAAACAGATAACATAGACTGCCCACCCAAAACACATGCCCTGACCAAAAACACATAAAAACTAACATAAATAGGTCAGGACTGTTACACAAACATCCAACTGAAATATTGCATGCAGAGTTTTGCAAGACTGTATTGCAAGTACAAAGAAAAACTCCAAATAACGCATGTAGGGCAGAATTGGGCCAATACCCCCTCCTCATTCGAATAGAAAAAATAGCCATCAAATTTTACAACCATCTAAAAACAAGTGACCCTAAAACATTCCATCACACAGCTCTACAATGTCAAGAGATGAAACCAGAGAAGAGTCACCTCAGCCAGCTGGTTCTGAGGCTCAGTTCACCAACCCAAACCAACACCATAGAGCCTCAGGACAGCACTCAGAAAATCTGGCCCAACCAAATCATCACAAAACAAAAAGAAAAATATATCACCTATTGGAAAGACACCACAAAAAATCAAAGTAAACTTCAATGCTATTTGGCTCTAAACAGACAGTACATGGTGGCAGACTATCTGACCACTGTGACTGATAGAAAACTGAGGAAAACATTGACTAGGTACAGACTCAGTGAGCACCGTCTGGCTATAGAGACCGGTCGTCACAGACAAACCTGGCTGCCCAGAGAGGACAGGCTGTGCTCACTCTGCTCCAGGGGAGAGGTAGAGACAGAGCTGCATTTCCTACTACACTGTGACAAATACTCAGACCTAAGAGCATATTTCTTTCCCAAAATTATAACTCAATACAAAGAATTTGACACTATAAAAGATGAAGAAAGAATCAAATATTTATTGGGTGAAAAGCCAAATATGTGTCCTCCTGCCACAACCTGAGGGACAGCCAGTGAAAAATGCAAAGTAATATTGATAATATTTCCCATTTAGCTTAGTTTTGTTTTGTCTTTCATACCAGGTCATATGTCTTCTCAAGTCATATTGACACTGGTCTACTACTGTTGCTTTAATTTATTGTTGTTCTGATTAATATTGTTGTTGTAGTTGTTGTTAATGGTAATCCCATGTCCACTACTACTGTTATTATTGCTGTTGGTCCCACCATTTATTTATATATAAATATATATATATATTTTGTATATATATACATATATATTTGATTTTTATTTTTCGATATGTATACTTTGACAATGTAAGTAATAACGAATTTACCATGTCAATAAAGTCAATTGAATTGAATTGAATTGAAATTGAGAGAGGGTGGGAGAGGGAGAGAGGGTGGGAGAGAGGGTGAGAGGGAGGGAGAGAGCAGGGGGGAGTGGGAGAGAGGATGGGAGACAGTGGGATGAGGGGGGAGAGGGGGGGAGAGAGGGAGAGAGGGGGGATAGAGGGTGAGAGGGTGGTTAGAGAGGGTGAGAGGGTGGGAGAGAGCAGGTGGGAGAGTGGGAGGGAGGGGGGAGAGCATGATAGTGTGGATTTGCTGCGGAAGGGAATAGTGTTTTTGACGCTGTTGCGGATATTCCACCCCCCACCAATCTCACACCTGATGTGTGTGGGAGTCGCATGCCATGATGAATAACAACCGCCTGTTAGTCACGAAAGAGCTGGCACATACACACACAGGCATGCACGCTCACACGCATCCACCCACCCAGGTTGAATGTCACATCTCTGACTCCTCTCTCTTCTCTCTTCTCTCTCCTCTCTCCTCTCTCCTCTCTCCTCTCTCCTCTCTCCCCTCTCTCCTCTCTCCTCTCTCCTCTCTCCTCTCTCTCTCTCTCTCTCTCTCTCTCTCTCTCTCTCTCTCTCTCTCTCTCTCTCCTCTCTCTCTCTCTCTCTCTCTCTCTCTCTCTCTCTCTCTCTCTCTCTCTCTCTCTCTCTCTCTCTCTCTCTCTCAGTGTGCCCATTAAGAGCAACAGCATTGTGTGTGTGTCTGTCTGTAATTTCACTCCCCTCTCGTGGTCTAATCATATAAGCTTTCATTCCCCCGTAAACACCTCAGCCCCTCCCCCCTCCGCTCTAGTTCAGCGAAATGGGCTGAGTAAATATAGCCACTCAGCAGTGTATGTGTGTGTGTCAGACAATAGCGTGGCACAGCAGTTACACCATTCATTCATCACACAGGACTGGATGACCCATGAACAAACACACAGTAATGTTGTGTGGAAGGAAGGGAGAGCAGAAGAGGGAGAGACGGAAACGGGGGAGGAGGAGAGGGAGAAAGAGAGAAATGTTGAGGTGAGGGTTGTAACTGTATGCCTGTAAGACTGAGCTGGCTCCAGTTGTCTCGGTCCAGGTCAAAGGCCAGACCATGGAGAGGGGCAGAGAGAACACTGGAGCCTGGAGAGAGAGGGTGAGAGAGAACACAGGATCCTAGGTGTAGAACACATTATGGAGCCTGGAGATAGAGGGTGAGAGAGAACACAGGATCCTAGGGGTAGAACACATTATGGAGCCTGAAGAGAGAGGGTGAGAGAGAACACAGGATCCTAGGGGTAGAACACATTATGGAGCCTGGAGAGAGAGAACACTGGATCCTAGGGGTAGAACACATTATGGAGCCTGAAGAGAGAGGGTGAGAGAGAACACTTGATCATAGGGGTAGAACACATTATGGAGCCTGGAGAGAGAGAACACTGGATCCTAGGGGTAGAACACATTATGGAGCCTGAAGAGAGAGGGTGAGAGAGAACACAGGATCCTAGGGGTAGAACACATTATGGAGCCTGAAGAGAGAGGGTGAGAGAGAACACAGGATCCTAGGGGTAGAACACATCATGGAGCCTGAAGAGAGAGGGTGAGAGAGAACACATGATCCTAGGGGTAGAACACATTATGGAGCCTGGAGAGGGAGGGTGAGAGAGAACACAGGATCCTAGGGGTAGAACACATTATGGAGCCTGGAGAGAGAGGGTGAGAGAGAACACTGGATCCTAGGGGTAGAACACATTATGGAGCCTGAAGAGAGAGGGTGAGAGAGAACACTGGATCCTAGGGGTAGAACACATTCTGGAGCCTGGAGAGAGAGGGTGAGAGAGAACACTGGATCCTAGGGGTAGAACACATTATGGAGCCTGGAGAGAGAGAACACTGGATCCTAGGGGTAGAACACATTATGCAGCCTGGAGAGAGAGAACACTCAAAGAGAGAAATGTTGAGGTGAGGGTTGTACCTGTATGCCTGTAAGACTGAGCTGGCTCCAGTTGTCTCAGTCCAGGTCAAAGGCCAGACCATGGAGAGGGGCAGAGAGAACACTGGAGCCTGGAGAGAGAGGGTGAGAGAGAACACTAGATCCTAGGGGTAGAACACATTATGCAGCCTGGAGAGAGAGGGTGAGAGAGAACACTAGATCCTAGGGGCAGAACACATTATGGACCCTGGAGAGAGAGGGTGAGAGAGAACACAGGATTCTAGGGGCAGAACACATTATGGAGCCTGGAGAGAGAGGGTGAGAGAGAACACAGGATCCTAGGGGTAGAACACATTATGCAGCCTGGAGAGAAGAGGGTGAGAGAGAACACTGGATCCTAGGGGTAGAACACATTATGCAGCCTGAAGAGAGAGGGTGAGAGAGAACACAGGATCCTAGGGGTAGAACACATTATGCAGCCTGGAGAGAGAGGGTGAGAGAGAACACAGGATCCTAGGGGTAGAACACATTATGGAGCCTGAAGAGAGAGGGTGAGAGAGAACACAGGATCCTAGGGGTAGAACACATTATGGAGCCTGAAGAGAGAGGGTGAGAGAGAACACAGGATCCTAGGGGTAGAACACATTATGGAGCCTGGAGAGGGAGGGTGAGAGAGAACACTGGATCCTAGGGGTAGAACACATTATGGAGCCTGGAGAGGGAGAACACTGTATCCTAGGGGTAGAACACATTATGCAGCCTGGAGAGAGAGAACACTCAGAGAGAGAAATGTTGAGGTGAGGGTTGTACCTGTATGCCTGTAAGACTGAGCTGGCTCCAGTTGTCTCAGTCCAGGTCAAAGGCCAGACCATGGAGAGGGGCAGAGAGAACACTGGAGCCTGGAGAGAGAGGGTGAGAGAGAACACTGGATCCTAGGGGTAGAACACATTATGCAGCCTGGAGAGAGAGGGTGAGAGAGAACACAGGATCCTAGGGGTAGAACACATTATGGAGCCTGAAGAGAGAGGGTGAGAGAGAACACAGGATCCTAGGGGTAGAACACATTATGCAGCCTGGAGAGAGAGGGTGAGAGAGAACACAGGATCCTAGGGGTAGAACACATTATGGAGCCTGAAGAGAGAGGGAGAGAGAGAACACAGGATCCTAGGGGTAGAACACATTATGGAGCCTGAAGAGAGAGGGTGAGAGAGAACACAGGATCCTAGGGGTAGAACACATTATGGAGCCTGGAGAGAGAGAACACTGGATCCTAGGGGTAGAACACATTATGGAGCCTGGAGAGAGAGAACACTGGATCCTAGGGGTAGAACACATTATGGAGCCTGGAGAGAGAGGGAGAGAGAGGGTACAAGGGGGAGGGATAGAGAGAAAAAGCTTAATTCACCCCCCCCCCCCCAACCACACACAGAACAACAACAACTATGTTGTTCAAAGAAACAAATGATTCACAGTGAAGGAGACTGAGGGAGAGACGGAAAGAGAGTTTCGAGGGACAAGAGAGAGAAGGACGAGAGAGAGAGAGAGAGTTGAATTGAATTGAATTGAGAGAGAAAGAGAGAGAGAAGGAGAGGGGGGGCACAGATAGAGGGATGACCCGGAGAGACAGAGAAAGAGAGTGAGAGAGCGAGGGGAGGGGGGCCACAGATAGAGGGATGACCCGGAGAGACAGAGAAAGAGAGTGAGAGAGCGAGGGGAGGGGGGGGGAACAGATAGAGGGATGACCCGGAGAGACAGAGAAAGAGAGTGAGAGAGCGAGGGGAGGGGGGGAACAGATAGAGGGATGACCCGGAGAGACAGAGAAAGAGAGTGAGAGAGCGAGGGGAGGGGGGGGGAACAGATAGAGGGATGACCCGGAGAGACAGAGAAAGAGAGTGAGAGAGCGAGGGTAGGATGGCCACAGATAGAGGGATGACCCAGAAAGACAGAGAAAGAGAGTGAGAGAGCGAGGGGAGGGGGGGCACAGATAGAGGGATGACCCGGAGAGACAGAGAAAGAGAGTGAGAGAGCGAGGGGAGGGGGAAACAGAGAGTGATGGTGCTTTATATCAGCGTTTAAGAGCCCATTAGGCAGTGGGAGACGGCAGACTGACACGTTCTGGGCTGCAACCCTGACAGCACGCAGTACTTTACAAGGACAGCGCTCAACTCCCTCCCGCTCTCTCCCTCCCTCTATACATCTCTCTCCCTCCCTCTATACATCTCTCTCTCTCCCTCCCTCTATACATCTCTCTCTCTCCCTCCGTCTATACATCTCTCTCTCTCTCCCTCCCTTTATACATCTCTCTCTCTCCCTCCCGCTCTCTCCCTCCATCTATACATCTCTCTCTCCCTCCCTCTATACAACTCTCCCTCCCTCTATAAATCTCTTTCTCTCCCTCCCTCTATACATCTCTCCCTCCCTCTATAAATCTCTCTCTCTCACACTCCCTTTATACATCTCTCTCTCTCCCTCCCACTCTCTCCCTCCCTTAATACATCTCTGTCTCTCCCTCCCTCGATACATCTCTCTCTCTCCCTCCCTCTATATATCTCTCTCTCTCCCTCCCTCTATACATCTCTCCCTCCCTCTGTATATCTCGCTCTCTCCCTCCCTCTATACATCTCTGTCTCTCCCTCCCTCTATACATCTCTCCCTCCCTCTATACATCTCTCTCTCTCCCTCTATACATCTCTCCCTCCCTCTGTACATCTCTCTCTCTCCCTCCCTCTATACATCTCTGTCTCTCCCTCCCTCTATACATCTCTCTCTCTCCCTCCCTCTATACATCTCTTCCTCCCTCTGTACATCTCTCTCTCTCCCTCCCTCTATACATCTCTCTCTCTCCCTCCCTCTATACATCTCTCTCTCTCCCTCCCTCTATACATCTCTCTCTCTCCCTCCGTCTATACATCTCTCTCTCTCTCCCTCCCTTTATACATCTCTCTCTCTCCCTCCCGCTCTCTCCCTCCATCTATACATCTCTCTCTCCCTCCCTCTATACAACTCTCCCTCCCTCTATAAATCTCTTTCTCTCCCTCCCTCTATACATCTCTCCCTCCCTCTATAAATCTCTCTCTCTCACACTCCCTTTATACATCTCTCTCTCTCCCTCCCACTCTCTCCCTCCCTTAATACATCTCTGTCTCTCCCTCCCTCGATACATCTCTCTCTCTCCCTCCCTCTATATATCTCTCTCTCTCCCTCCCTCTATACATCTCTCCCTCCCTCTGTATATCTCGCTCTCTCCCTCCCTCTATACATCTCTGTCTCTCCCTCCCTCTATACATCTCTCCCTCCCTCTATACATCTCTCTCTCTCCCTCTATACATCTCTCCCTCCCTCTGTACATCTCTCTCTCTCCCTCCCTCTATACATCTCTGTCTCTCCCTCCCTCTATACATCTCTCTCTCTCCCTCCCTCTATACATCTCTTCCTCCCTCTGTACATCTCTCTCTCTCCCTCCCTCTGTACATCTCTCTCTCTCCCTCCCTCTATACATCTCTCTCTCTCCCTCCCTCTATACATCTCTCCCTCCCTCTGTACATCTCTCTCTCTCCCTCCCTCTATACATCTCTGTCTCTCCCTCCCTCTGTACATCTCTCTCTCTCCCTCCCTCTATACATCTCTCTCTCTCCCTCCCTCAATACATCTCTCTCTCTCCCTCTATACATCTCTCCCTCCCTCTGTACATCTCTCTCTCTCCCTCCCTCTATACATCTCTCCCTCCCTCTGTATATCTCGCTCTCTCCCTCCCTCTATACATCTCTGTCTCTCCCTCCCTCTATACATCTCTCCCTCCCTCTATACATCTCTCTCTCTCCCTCTATACATCTCTCCCTCCCTCTGTACATCTCTCTCTCTCCCTCCCTCGATACATCTCTCTCTCTCCCTCCCTCTATATATCTCTCTCTCTCCCTCCCTCTATACATCTCTCCCTCCCTCTGTATATCTCGCTCTCTCCCTCCCTCTATACATCTCTGTCTCTCCCTCCCTCTATACATCTCTCCCTCCCTCTATACATCTCTCTCTCTCCCTCTATACATCTCTCCCTCCCTCTGTACATCTCTCTCTCTCCCTCCCTCTATACATCTCTGTCTCTCCCTCCCTCTATACATCTCTCTCTCTCCCTCCCTCTATACATCTCTTCCTCCCTCTGTACATCTCTCTCTCTCCCTCCCTCTATACATCTCTGTCTCTCCCTCCCTCTGTACATCTCTCTCTCTCCCTCCCTCTATACATCTCTCTCTCTCCCTCCCTCTATACATCTCTCCCTCCCTCTGTACATCTCTCTCTCTCCCTCCCTCTATACATCTCTGTCTCTCCCTCCCTCTGTACATCTCTCTCTCTCCCTCCCTCTATACATCTCTCTCTCTCCCTCCCTCAATACATCTCTCCCTCCCTCTGTACATCTCTCTCTCTCCCTCCCTCTATACATCTCTGTCTCTCCCTCCCTCTATACATCTCTCCCTCCCTCTATACATCTCTGTCTCTCCCTCCCTCTATACATCTCTTCCTCCCTCTATACATCTCTCTCTCTCCCTCCCTCTATACATATCTCTCTCTCCCTCCCTCTATACATCTCTCTCTCCCTCTATACATCTCTCTCTCTCCCTCCCTCTATACATCTCTCCCTCCCTCTATACATCTCTCTCTTTCCCTCCCTCTATACATCTCTGTCTCTCCCTCCCTCTATACATCTCTCCCTCCCTCTATACATTACTCTCTCTCCCTCCCTCAATACATCTCTCTCTCTCCCTCCCTCTATACATCTCTGTCTCTCCCTCCCTCTATACATCTCTCTCTCTCTCTCCCTCTATACATCTCTGTCTCTCCCTCCCTCTATACATCTCTCCCTCCCTCTATACATCTCTCTCTCCCTCCCTCTATACATCTCTCCCTCTCTCTATACATCTCTGTCTCTCCCTCCCTCTATACATCTCCCCCTCCCTCCCTCTATACATCTCTCTCCCTCCCTCTATACATCTCTCCCTCCCTCTTTACATCTCTGTCTCTCCCTCCCTCGATACATCTCTCCCTCCCTCTATACATCTCTCCCTCCCTCTTTACATCTCTGTCTCTCCCTCCCTCTATACATCTCTCCCTCCCTCTATACATCTCTCTCTCTCCCTCCCTCTATACATCTCTCTCTCTCCCTCCCTCTATACATCTCTCTCTCCCTACCTCTATACATCTCTCCCTCCCTCTATACATCTCTCTCTCCCTCCCTCTATACATACATCTCTCTCCCTCCCTCCCTCCCTCTATACATCTCGCTCTCTCTCCCTCCCTCTATACATACATCTCTCTCACCCTCTATACATCTATCTCTCTCCCTCCCTCTCTACATCTCTCCCTCCCTCTATACATCTCTCTCTCTCTCCTGTCACGGCTCCTCCTCTGCAGTGCAGGGGGCGGTTTCTCCTGCAGGCAGAGGAGGGTCGTTAGTGATTGGAGCCACCTGGGCTCAGGGTATAAAGCTGTCACTAATCACTCTTGCTCTCTCTCTCTCTCTGCTCCTCCAGGTATGCTCATGATTTGTTTGTTCCTTTGTATTTTTGCATAGTTTTCACTCAGACATGTTCACACACACATATTCACACATTCATGCACTTTACATACACCTTACATCATGATACTTCCACACCTCATTCCTGTTTCTTAGTTTAAAGTTAATAGTTTGTTTAATAATTAAGAACACTTTTAAATTGGCCTATACCTGTTGTTCGTGTCCCCTCATTTTTGTCACAGGCTATGAGCCGGCTTGTGACACTCCCTCTATACATCTCTCTCCCCCTCCCTCTATACATACATCTCACTCCCTCTATACATCTCTCCCTCCCTCTATACATCTCTCTCTCTCCCTATGCCTTTCTTTCTTCCTCTCTCTCCACTTGCCTTTCTCTGTAACTCTCTACTTTGTTTCCATCCACCTTCTCTGTCCATGCCGCTTCATCTTTCCTCTCTATCTTCCTGTGTCATTCCTCTATTTCCATCTTATTTCCTTCTATTCCATCTTAGTAAGCAAGGCTCCTTTTTGCTGGTTGAGGGTTTGCTTCCCTCGTTTCCCCTTTATCGCCCCCCACTCTTACCATCCATCTCCACCCCTCACTCACTGTCTTTCCATTCATCCTGCTTCCCTCGTTTCCTCTTTATCGCCCCCCACTCTTACCATCCATCTCCATCCCTCACTCACTGTCTTTCCATTCATCCTGCTTCCCTCGTTTCCCCTTTCCCTCTCAGATCCCTCTATCTTTGCCCCACTATCTCTCCCTATCTTTCTCATATACACTCCATCTCTCCCTCACTATTCGTCCTCTTCATCTCCTTATCTCAGCCCTTCTCCAAACTCACTAATCCTGCAGTATAGGACAAGTCTTCCTTACTGTTCCCTTTGTTTAATACCATCTCTATGCGTCTCCCCCATCCTGTACCCTGCAGCCTATAGCACAGGGCCTGCAGTGAGACCAGGAGGTACACAAGGCTTCTGATGAGCTAATGTATAGCCAGCTGCATGCTCCTTAACGGTTAACCCTGTATTGACAGGGGCTAGCGGACCGCTAATATGTCTTATTGACATACTGCTTCAGTGTTAAAGTCAGTTTACTTTGTTAGCTCTGTGTTAGCATTTGGCTCGATGTTTTAGGGTTATTTTCTCTCGTATTCTCTGCATTAGTTGGTTTGCTCTCTGTTGCTCAGATCTGTTGTCCAAATCGTAAGATCTGTATTAGCTGTTTGGCTAGATGGTGTGCGGTTTGGCTAGCTGTTTTATGGGTTGGTCATTAGCTCTGCATTAGTCATTTGAATAGATGTTTTCTAAGTTAGTCATTAGCTCTGTATTAGCTGTTTGGCTAGTTGATATCTGGGTTAGTCATTAGCTCTGTATTAGTTGTTTGGCTAGCTGTTTTCTGGGTTAGTCATTAGCTCTGTATTAGCTGTTTGGCTAGCTGATATCTGGGTTAGTCATTAGCTCTGTATTAGCTGTTTGGCTAGCTGATATCTGGGTTAGTCATTAGTTCTGTATTAGCTGTTTGGCTAGCTGATATCTGGGTTAGTCATTAGCTCTGTATTAGTTGTTTGGCTAGCTGATTTCTGGGTTAGTCATTAGCTCTGTATTAGTTGTTTGGCTAGCTGATATCTGGGTTAGTCATTAGCTCTGTATTAGTTGTTTGGCTAGCTGATTTCTGGGTTAGTCATTAGCTCTGTATTAGCTGTTTGGCTAGCTGATATCTGGGTTAGTCATTAGCTCTGTATTAGCTGTTTGGCTAGCAGATATCTGGGTTAGCCATACACTCTTTATCTCTGAGGACCAGCTGCTGCTCACATTCAGCTTCACTTCCCATTAAAGAAGAAATAAATCAGGAGTCCACACAGTCCTCCCTAGAGCTAAGACGCACGCACACACACACACACACACACGCACACACACACAGAGATTTGTTTTGCTATCCTTGTGGGGACCAAAGAATTAACCCCTAACCCTAAATCTAATCCTAAACCTAACCGTAACCCCAAAGGCAAAATGTTCCCACTTGTCAGAGTTTTCCTTGTTTTACTGTCCTTCTGGTACCCACAAGGATAGTTCAACAAAAACACACACACACACAGCCAGTGACACATGAACCATACTTTGACACACACACGCACGCACGCACGCACGCACGCACGCACGCACACACACACATAGTGTGTGGGCGACGAGGACAGGAGAAGGGCAAGAGAGGAGTGTGTGTGTGTGTGTGTGTGTGTGTGTGTGTGTGTGTGTGTGTGTGTGTGTGTGTGTGTGTAGTAGACACTAGCTTCGTTCAGGTCATCTGTAAATCAGAAAAGGGTGATCTCAGTGGTAAGACGTGAAACAGAAAGAGGAGATATGGTGACATGGTTAGTTTGTGTGTGTGTGTGTGTGTGTGTGTGTGTGTGTGTGTAGTGAGGAGGTATTTTTGGCGTCTCATTTTTCCCCTCGCCGCCACACAGAAACGCAATCGGCATCCGGGAAACAAGAGCTGGCAGCCTGCAATCATCTGCCTGCCACACACACACACACACACACACACACACACACACACACACACACACACACACACACACACACACACACACACACACACACACACACACACACACACACACTGAACCTTGCAGTGCCTAGCAAAATGCACCATGGCAACGGAACAGCCGCAATTAGAGGAGAGAGAGAGAGAGAGAGAGCGAGGGAGGGATGGAGTGAGGATGAAAGGGATGGGCCTGGTGGAGAGAAATGAGTGAGGAGGAGAGCGAGGAGGAGGGAGAGAGAGAGGAGGAGAGAGAGATAGGTAAGAGATAAAGAGAGCGAGGAGGGGAGGGAGAGAGAGAGGAGGAAAGAGAGATAGGTAAGAGATAAAGAGAGCGAGGAGGAGAGGGAGAGAGAGAGAGGAAGAGAGAGAAAGAGAGAGGGATAGGTAAGAAATAAAGAGAGTGAGGAGGAGGGAGAGAGAGGATGAAAGGGATGGGCCTGGTGGAGAGAAATGAGTGAGGAGGAGAGCAAGGAGGAGGGAGAGAGAGAGGAGAGAGAAAGGTAAGAGATAAAGAGAGCGAGGAGGGGAGGGAGAGAGAGAGAAGAGGAAAGAGAGATAGGTAAGAGATAAAGAGAGCGAGGAGGAGAGGGAGAGAGAGAGAGGAAGAGAGAGAAAGAGAGAGGGATAGGTAAGAAATAAAGAGAGTGAGGAGGAGGGAGAGAGAGAGGAAGAAAGAGAGGGAAAGAGAGAGATAGGTAAAAGATAAAGAGAGAGAAAGAAAGCAATAAGGAAAGAGTGTGTGTGAGAGTAAGAACATGATAAAAAAATGAGAGTGTGTTGAGAGAAGCTGCAGGGAACGAGCACAGAGGGTGTCACAGAGAGGACGCCAGGGAGGGATGAGTATGGAGACTAAAGGGAGGGAGGGATGAGTATGGAGACTAAAGGGAGGGAGGGATGAGTATGGAGACTAAAGGGAGGGAGGGATGAGTATGGAGACTAAAGGGAGGGAGGGATGAGTATGGAGACTAAAGGGAGGGAGGGATGAGTATGGCGACTAAAGGGAGGGAGGGATGAGTATGGAGACTAAAGGGAGGGAGGGATGAGTATGGAGACTAAAGGGAGGGAGGGATGAGTATGGAGACTAAAGGGAGGGAGGGATGAGTATGGAGACTAAAGGGAGGGAGGGATGAGTATGGAGACTAAAGGGAGGGAGGGATGAGTATGGAGACTAAAGGGAGGGAGGGATGAGTATGGAGACTAAAGGGAGGGAGGGATGAGTATGGAGACTAAAGGGAGGGAGGGATGAGTATGGAGACTAAAGGGAGGGAGGGATGAGTATGGAGACTAAAGGGAGGGAGGGATGAGTATGGAGACTAAAGGGAGGGAGGGATGAGTATGGAGACTAAAGGGAGGGAGGGAGGAGAAAAATAAATGTCAGTATGAGAGGGATCAAGATCAAGAGATTGAGAGGTGGAGGCGTGGAGAGAGAAAGAGAGGGCGGAGAGAGAGACAAAAGGAGAGAGGGAGAGAGAGAGAGTGTGTGAGAGAGAGAGGGCGGAGAGAGAGACAGAATGAGAGAGGGATAGAGAGAGTGTGTGTGTGAGAGAGAGAGGGGTGGCAGACAGTGTTTCTCCTATGTTAGGGTGGCTAATGAAAGATGAATGAGACAGTGGGCAGGAGAGCCTAACTGCGGTCAAAGTCTGGCTTGTGTGTGTGTGTGTGAGTGTCTGTGTGTGAGTGCATGTGTTTGTGTGTGTGTGTGTGTGTGTGTTTGTGTTTGAGTGTCTGTGTGTGTGTGTGTGAGAGAGTGTCTGTGTGTGTGTTTGTGTGTGTGTGTGTGTGTGTGTGTTTGTGTGTGAGTGTCTGTGTGTGTGTTTGTGTGTGAGTGTCTGTGTGTGTGTGTCTTTGCAGCAGAAGTTCACCATCTGTGAGTCGGTCGTCGATCATCAGCACACAGACAACGCTTTCCATCCCTCTATTTCTGTTCTTCCCTCCATCGTTCTCTCCCTCTTTCTGTCACTCCCTCCTTCAATCACATTCTCTCTCTCCCTCTCCTACTCCCCATCTCTTTCCCACTCTCTCTCTCCCACTCTCTCTCTCAATCACACTTTCTCTCAATCAGACACTCTCTCTCAATCACACTGTCTCTCTTTCAATCACACTCTCGCTCTCCCTTTCCCACTCTCTCGCTCCCTTTCCCACTCTCTCAATCACACACACACACACTCTCTCTCTCTCTCTCTCTTTCTCTCTCTTTCTCTCTCTCTATCACACTCTCTCTCTCAATCAACCACACTCTCTACCTCTCCCACTTTCTCTCTCAATCACACTCTCTCTCCCTCTCCCACTCCCTCTCTTTCTTTCCCTCACCCCCTCCCTCTCTCTCAATCACACTCTCCCTCTCCCTTATCCAATCTCTCTCTCTCTCTCTCTCTCTCCCCCTCTCTCTCTCTCTCTCTCTCTCAATAACACACTCTCTCTCCCTTTCCCACTTTCCCACTTAACTTGATACTGTAAGTTATGGATGTAAGAAATAGGTCTGAAATGCAGGCATGCACGAAAAGGGGGGCAAAGACAAGCACAGCAACATAAAAGTTATGCTGACCCCACTCACAATTCCTCTCTGTCTCATTTTCCCCTCAATTTACTATCTCTCCCCTTCCCTCATTATCTCTCCCCTTTCATTATTATCTCCCCCCCTCATTCACTATCTCTCCACTTCCCTCATTATCTCTCCCCTTTCATCATTATCTCTCCCCCTTATTCACTATCTCTCCCCTTCCCTCATTATCTCTCCCCTTTCATCATTATCTCTCCCCCTCATTCACTATCTCTCCCCTTCCCTTCACTATCTCTACCGTTCCTTCACTATCTCTCCCCTTCCTTCACTATCTCTTGTTCCTTCACTCTCTCCCCTTCATTCACTATCTCTCCCCTTCCTTCAATATCTCTGTCCTTCCTTCAATATCTCTCCCCTTCCTTCATTATCTCTCCCCTTCATTCACAATATCTCCCCCTCTTCACTATCTCTCCCCTTCCTTCACTATCTCTCCCCATCCTTCATTATCTATCCCTTTCCTTCATTATCTCTCCCCTTCCCTCATTATCTCTCCCCTTCCTTCACTCTGTTTCCCTTTCCTTCATTATCTCTCCCCTTCACTATCTTCCCCCTCTTCACTATCTCTCCCCGTCCTTCATTATCTCTCCCCTTCCTTCCTTCATTATCTCTCCCCTTCCTTCACTATCTCTTTCTTTATCGCCTCTTCCCTGAGCCTTGTTGAAACATGCTGTCTTTTCCAAAGCCCAAATGAGCTTGGAAGTGTACTGAGTGTGTGTGTGTGTGCAATCTTCTTTGATCAGGGTCATGATTGGGTCAACACAGACACACACGCACCCAGGGGATTAGTGTAGCAAACGTTCGCCAATGGAATAAAACACAAACAAAGAGACAGAAACATCCTGTATCCTGGAACACAACACCACTCAGCCCTCAGAGCCAACAGCACTGCTCACACACACGCACGCGCACGCACACGCACACAGTGTGTGTTGACTTTATGTTCACGCTCGCCTGCTCCTATTCTGTGTGTGTGAGAGTGCTGTCAGCCTCTTTGTGTTTCTGTGTGTGTTCTGCACTGCTGGAATGTGTGTGCTGTTCATCCTGTGTATGTGTGCTTTTGTGTGTGTTTTTGTGTCATCTGTTCTGTCTGTGTGTTTGACTGTATGTGTGCATGCTCTGTGCTGTCGGTGTGTGTAGATCCTAGAGTAGGCTCTAGTGATTCCCTGAAGTATGAGGCAGTGTTTAAGGCCCTCTCAGCACAGCCAGAGTGATGAATATTTAAAGACGAACCAGAGAGAGAGGGGGAGCAGAGAGTTTGTGTGTGTGTGTGTGCGTGTGCGTGTGCGTGTGCGTGTGCGTGCGTGTGTGTGTGTGTGTGTGTGCGTGTGTGAAGGAGAGAGAATCGATACAGTGCCTTTAGAAAGTATTCACACCCCTTGACTTTTTCAACATTTTCTTGTGTTACAGCCTGAATTTAAATAGATTATATATACATTTTGTGTCACTGGGCTACACACAATACCCCATAATGTCAAAGTGAAATTATAGAAAGTTTTACAAGTGAATTAATAACTAAAGGCTGAAATGTCTTCAGTCAATAAGTATTCAACCTGTTTGTTATGGCAAGCCTAAATAAGTTCAGGAGTAAAAATGTGCTTAACAAGTCACATAATAAGTTGCATGGACTCACTCTGTGTGCAATGATGACATAATAACAATGATGACATAATAACAATGATAACATAATAACATAATAACAAATCATGTATCCTGTTTGCAATAAGGCACTGAAGTAAAACTGCAAAAAATGTGTCAAAGAAATTAACTTTATGTCCTGAATACAAAGTGTTATGTTTGGGGCAAATCCAGTCTTCACATTTTCAGGCATGGTGGGGGCTGCATCATCTTATGGGTATGCTTGTCATTGGTAAGGACTAGGGAGTTTTTTAGGATAAAAAACGGAATAGAGCTAAGCACAGGCAAAATCCTAGTGGAAAACCTGGTTCAGTCTGCTTTCCAACAGACACTGGGAGACAAATTCACCTTTCAGCAGGACAATAACCTAAAACACAAGGCCAAATATACACTGGAGTTGCTTACCGAGATGGCATTTCAATGAGTGGCTGTGCTACAGTTTTGACTTAAATCAGCTTGAAAATCTATGACAAGAAAATAGCTGTATAGCAATGATCAAAAACCAACCCGACAGAGCTTGAATATTTTTTTAAAGAGTATTGTGCAAATGTTGTACAATCTAGGTGTGTAAAGCTCTTAGAGATTTATCCAGAAAGACTAACATGTGTTGACTCAGGGGTGTGAATACTTGTGTAAATTACATATTTCTGTATTTCTTTTTAAATAAATAAAATAAACATGTTTTCACTTTGTCAATATGAGGTAGTGTGTGTAGATGGGTGAGAAAGATAAATAATAGAATACATTTTGAATTCAGGATGTAACACAACAAAATGTGGAATAAGTCATACTAACACACACACACACACACACACACACACACACACACACACACACACACACACACACACACACACACACACACACACACACACACACACACACACACACACACACACACACACACACTGCTCCCCCTCTCTCTCCAGCAAGACTGAATGACGACAAGAGGAAGGAAGGGAGTGAGAGGAGTGAGAGGAAGAGAGAGAGAGGGAAAGTGAGTAAGAGAGAGAGAGGGAGAGAGGGAAAGTGAGTGAGAGAGAAAGAGAGTGAGCGAGACAGAAAAAGTGAGTGAGACAGAAAAAGAGTGCAGGGGTGGTCCAAAAAAAAGATTTGATGTAACCCCCCTCCACCCCAGCATCTCTCTCCTCCTCTCTCCTCCTTTCTCCCTCCTCTCTCCTCCTGTCTCCTCCTTTCTCCCTCCTCTCTCCTCCTGTCTCCTCCTTTCTCCCTCCTCTCTCCTCCTGTCTCCTCCTTTCTCCCTCCTCTCTCCTCCTTTCTCCTCCTCTATCCTCCTATCTCCCTCCTCCCTCCTCACTCCTGCTCTCTCCCTCCTCTCTGCTCATTTCTCCTCCTTTCTCTTCTCCCTCCTCTCTCCTCCTTTCTCCTTCCTCTCTCCCTCCTTTCTCTTTGAGGGATGAATAATAACTGCAGCTCAGAGATTTCCTCCCTTGTTTTTCAAAGCAAAGAAAGGGAGATGGGGAAGGTCTGCCTGGCCACTGCGCGCTTACACACACACACAGACTCACGTACACAATTCTTAAATGCATGCACGCTCACACACACACGGTCTACTAGCCTGAAGCATAAAAATCTGATCTAAATGAAGAGGGATGTTACAGACATCTGAAGCACAGACAGACAGACAGACAGACAGACAGACAGACAGACAGACAGACAGACAGACAGACAGACAGACTTCCAATATGCAACACTGAGGACAAGTGAGACACAGAATGTGAAACATTGAGCTGTCGGAGTCATCTGGGACTAAGACACACACACACACACACACACACACACACACACACACACACACACACACACACACACACACACACACACACACACACACACACACACACACACACACACACACACACACACACACACACACACGCACACACGCACACACGCACACAGACGCACGCGCACGCAGACACGCACACACACACACACACACACACACACACACACACACACACACACACAGACACATAGACACATAGACACACAGACACACAGACACACAGACACACAGACACACAGACACACAGACACACAGACACACAGACACACAGACACACAGACACACAGACACACAGACACACAGACACACAGACACAGACACAGACACAGACACAGACACAGACACAGACACAGACACAGACACAGACACACACACAGACACAGACACACACACAGACACACAGACACAGACACACAGACACAGACACAGACACAGACACAGACACACAAAGCGGTCATGAGAAAGAAAGAGAGAGAACGGAGAAAGAGTGTCTAATATCGTTGCAGGACAAGGTTGAGCCTGTGATGTGATTTCAGTGTTATCCCCCCACTTAGGGAGACAGTGGACGTGTGTGTGCGTGTGTGTGTGTGTGCGTGAGTGCCTGCCTGTGTGTGTACTGTACACCCTGAATAACTAGAAGTGCTTCCCAATCCCTACTTCTATTTGCCACAGCTGGTGAGGAATTAACACATTTAACAGCATGTGTTTGGAAAAGATTACAAATGTGTGTGTGTGCATGTGTCTGTGTGCGTGTGTGTGTGAGCGCGTGTGTGCGTGTGTGTGTGTGCGTGCGTGTGTGTGTAAAATAAAGACAGAGGGTGAAGGCACAAATCAAGTGTATGTTGTGTGTGGGAGTCTGTGTGTATAATAGCAATGGATCAGGGCAAAGTGAAGGAAAGAGAAAGGGGTGGGAGAGAAAGTGGGAAAGAAAATAGAAAGAGAACAACAGAAGAGACAGGCAGTCGGGAAGAAAGCGATATAGAAACGAACAGAGACAGTATGAGTGACAGAAAGGGGCAGCAAGGTGGCGAGAGAAAAATAGAGAAATGGAGAGAGACAAAGAGAGACAGAAAGATAGAGGGAGGGAAAGAGAGAGAGGGGGATAGAGAGAGAGGCTTTGGATGCTGCCCTGGGCCACCTCTCTAAGCCCTGTTTAGGAAGCTTTGGAGCTCAGATAGAAATAATCCCCCTCTCAGACACACACACACACACACACACACACACACACACACACACACACACACACACACACACACACACACACACACACACACACACACACACACACACACACACACACACACACACACACACACACACACACATTCAGACACATTCACACACTCAGACACACACACACACACACACTCAGACACACACACACACACAGACACATACACACACACTCCGACACACACTCCGACACAAACACACACACTCAGACACATACACACTCCGACACGCGCACGCGCACACACACACTTAGACACATACACACTCCGACACGCGCACACGCACACACACACACACACACACACACACACACACACACACACACACACACACACACACACACACACACACACACACACACACACACATACACACACACACACACACACAGCCGAGTCACACATAAACAGAGCCAAGAAAAACACACAGCCTAGATAAACCACAGAAAGATGTGCACACACACAGTGTCTAAACAAACACACACAAATGCAAACACACATCAAGATCTCACGGTTTGACTTCAGTGTCTGTCTGGGGGGGATACATTTCAAGTTTTGACTGTTAAATTTAGGCAGTCATTCCGATTGGTTTAGGTAAGAATTACGTTTTAAAACAGAAACAACTTGATGGTTACGTTTAGGCATTCATTCTGAATGTTTAAGGTAAGGGTTAAGGTTTGGGATAGTGTTAAAAAAAATGGGAATGAACCTGCGATCCTCTGAGTAGGAGCTTGCGGATTACGCCCATCCGCAAGCCTATATAGCTCTCACCGTTGCTCCGGTCGCCGGTATTCAATGCATCTTTCAGTGTACTGGGGACCTGCACAAACATCGACTGGATCTGGCTGCACATACTCTATATACACAGGGAGTGAGAGTGAGAGACTAGAAACACAGCCACAGAACATACACAAACACCCACAAGCCCACAAACACACATGCACGCGTATGAGCCAGAGGGAAGAGGGGAAGCAAGGGGGTGGAGTGGAGTGAGGGAAGGAGCTAATGAAGGATTGCAGGAGGGCATTTATTGGGATGACTCATGTACCGGAGGCAGCTCTGATGGGTAGTCACAAGCTGGCAAAGCCACAAAGTCATACCAGTTGAACCCTAACATTAACCACACTGCTAACATTATGACTAACCCTAACCTTAAATTAGGACCAAAAAGTACATTTTTGTTTTCATGAATTTTGACTGTATATAGCCAATGTTTTGCTGCTGGCTCATTTAGAGGAAATCGCTCAGCTTTGCCTTCAGGACAAGATTCATCCCAATAAACGTCAACCTGCTGAAGGAATAGGCACCAGAGAGACACACAGGCAAGGAGGGAGGTAGAAGACGAGAGAGTGATTTATTTCTCTCTTTTCTCTAGGAAGGCATAGAGAGAGACTTTGTGTTGAAGTAGGGAAGGAACAAGAGATAAATAAAGAGGGAAAGGAAATGGAAGAGAGGATGACAGAAAGAAGAACAAATAGATATGGGGCATGAGGAGGAGGAGAAGGACAGGAAGGAAGAAAGAAAAAGAGGGAGGGAGAGTGAAATAAAGAGAAGAGAGCGGAGGGTGGAAGAGTGAGGGTCTGGGCTTAGCGCAGGATGCAGTTTGTCATCTTCATTATGTGACAGCGGACGCAGAGGGAGGGCAGGAGCAGGGGATGGAGAGATGGATGAATGGGGGGGTGGGTAGGGGAAAGGGGGAGGGACGGCACAGAGCGGATCCTTTGAGAAACGTTGACCCTGTAATTGACCTGCGTCTCCGCCTACATCGCAGCGACAACACGAGGAGCCACCTCAGCTAATCACTTAGTAACCCTGACTTGTCAATCACACCGTCCCCCGGGAGGAGGGGGAGGAGAGACTTTTGATTAAAAAAAACGAATTATCCAACGCAACCAGTCACAAAGTCAAACAAAAAGAGAGGGAGGGAGAAAGAATGTAGGGAGAAAGAATGTAGGGAGAAAGAATGTAGGGAGAAAGAATGTAGGGAGAAAGAATGTAGGGAGAAAGAATGTAGGGAGAAAGAATGTAGGGAGAAAGGGAGGATGAACGTTTAGCAACGTTATTATTTAACACCTACCCCCCTTCTTCTCATTCTACCACACACACACGTATACACACACACACACACGCACGCACGCACGCACGCACGCGCGCACGCACGCATGCACACATCACAGTTGGGAGAGCAAGACTAATTTACTAATTTAAGTGTTCAAAAACAAACAGATAAACACAAGCACACACAGACACCAAGCACTTTTGCCGAAGGCAGAAAGCTCTGTCCTCTTTGGAAACTGAATCTTTTAGAAGTATATTTATAAAGGTAGAGAAAGAGAGGGATGGTCGACGTCAATGGAAAGAAGGAAAAAGGAAAGACAGAGGTATAGAGAGATAAGGGTGAAGGGAGTGAAGTCAAAAGTGTGACTGGACATCAGACAGGGATGGAGGTTGACATGCTCAACCTGCTGAATAAGACACACACATTGTCTCGACAATGACAATCTTCGGTCTGTGTGTGTGTATACCTGCTGATGAGGGGGGACAGAGACACCAGGAGATAAACAGAGGGATACCACTTCAACAGCTTTATCTCCTCAGCCAAGGACATCTGGAGACAGAGAGTTTAAATGAATAGTTCGCACACACTCTCTGTTTCAGAGGAGTGATCGATAAGGTGCGGATATTAAAGTCTAGATTTTGTATCAATAGGAAACTAACAGAGTTTACCTTTTACTACGAGAGAGAGGCAGACAGACAGACAGTGAGAGAGAGAAACATATACATGATCAAATACAAATCTTAGAATCAACTATTAAAGACTACCAAAACCCACTGGATTCTCCAATTACCTTGAATGAACTAAAGGACAAAATACAAACCCTCCAACCCAAAAAGGCCTGTAGTGCTGATTGTATCCTCAATGAAATTATAAAATATGCAGACAACAAATTGAAATTGGCTATACTAAAACTCTAACTTGTCAATAGAGGGGCGTTATTTTCCCTTTGAAAAAAATCGTGCCCAAATTAAACTGCCTCGTACTCTATTCTAGATCATACAATTTGCATATTATTATTACTATTGAATAGAAAACACTCTCAAGTTTCTAAAACTGTTTGAATTATATCTGTGAGTATAACAGAACTCATTTTGCAGCAAACTTCCATACAGGAAGTGAAAAATCTGAAAACGAGGCTCTGTTCCAGGGCCTGCCTAATCAACTGGCTTATATTTATCGATATGCATGCACTTCATACGCCTTCCACTAGATGTCAACAGGCAGTGGAAGGTGGAATGGGGTGTCTAGCTTAATCTGAGGTCGAACAAGAGCTTTTGGAGTGGCAGGTCAGGAATTTCCTTTCTCTACCTAGGCGTGCGAAGCACCTCCATATTGTCTTCTGATAAGCGTTTGGTATACACGGCTAATATCTCCGGCTCTGATTTTATTTGATACGTGATGATAACATCGTAAAGTATGTTTTTTTCAAACGAGTTTTATCAGATTATTCAACGTTTATTGGGAATTTTGGAGTTTTCCATTCTTTGCGTCGAGAGAAACTGGGAACGTCATCAACATTGGCTAGCATTGTGGCGCGAATTCGACAGGAGAAAAGGACATTCTAAAACCAAACAACGATTTATTCTGGACAAAGGACTCCTTGTACTATATTCTGATGGAAGCTCAGCAAAAGTAAGAACTAATTTATGATGTTATTTTCGTATTTCTGTGGAAAATGTTATTTCTATTCTCCGCCGTTTTGGCGGGCGCTGTCTTGCAATAACGCAAGCTGTTTGTTATGGTAAAGTTATTTTAAAAAATCGAACACGGCGGTTGCATTAAGAACCAGTGTATCTTTCATTTGCCATACAACAAGTATTTTTATGTAAAGTTTATGATGAGTTCTTTGGTCAGATTAGGTGAGTGTCCAAAATATCTCTGGAGATTCTGGTGAATCGATGCTACGTATTCACAATGTATAATCAGGATTTGTAGCTCTAAATATGCACATTTTCGAACAAAACATAAGTGTATTGTATAACCTGATGTTATAAGACTGTCATCTGATGAAGTTGTTCAAGGTTAGTGATTCATTTTATCTCTATTCTGTCAGTTTTGTGCAAGCTATTTTGGCGGGGAGTAAATTGCGTTGTGTGTTTGGCTACTGTAGTGAGCTAATAGAAATATATATTGTGTTTTCGCTGTAAAACACTTAAAAAATCAGAAATATTGGCTGGATTCACAAGATGTTTATCTTTCATTTGCTGTACACCATGTATTTTTCATAAATGTTTCATGATGAGTATTTAGGTATTTCACGTTGCTCTCTGTAATTATTCTGGCTGCTTTGGTGATATTTTTGATGGTAGCTGCAATGTAAAACTATGATTTATACCTCAAATATGCACATTTTCGAACAAAACATAAATTTATTGTATAACATGTTGTAAGACTGTCATCTGATGAAGTTGTTTCTTGGTTAGTGACTAATTATATCTCTATTTGGTCGGTTTTGTGATAGCTACCTATGCGGTAGAAACATGGTGAAAATATGCGGTTGAGTCTTTGGCTATTGTGGTTAGCTAATAGAAATACATATTGTGTTTTCGCTGTAAAACATTTTAAAAATCGGAAATGATGGCTGGATTCACAAGATGTTTATCTTTCATTTGCTGTATTGGACTTGTGATTTCATGAAAATTATATTATATGATATCCCTGTCTCGTTAGGCTAGGCTATGCTAGTCAGCTTTTTTGATGAGGAGGATCCCGGATCCGGGAGAGAGAAGTGGTAAAGGTTTTAACATCATCCTTAGCTCTGGCATCTTCCCCAATATTTTGAACCAAGGACTGATCACCCAAATCCACAAAAGTGGAGACAAATTTGACCCCAATAGCTACCATGGGATATGCGTCAACAGCAACCTTGGGAAAATCCTCTGCATTATCCTTAACAGCAGACTAGTACATTTCCTCAGTGAAAACAATGTACTGAGCAAATGTCAAATTGGCTTTTTACCAAATTACCGTATGACAGACCACGTATTCACCCTGCACACCCTAATTGAAAAACAAACAAACCAAAACAAAGGTGGTGCCTTCACATGCTTTGTTGATTTCAAAAAAGCTTTTGACTCGATTTGGCATGAGGGTCTGCTATACAAATTGATGTAAAGTGGTGTTGGGGAAAAGCATACGACATTATAAAATCCATGTACACAAAAAACAAGTGTGCGTTTAAAATTGGCAAAAAACACCTTTTTTCCCACAGGGCCGTGGGGTGAGACAGGGATGCAGCTTAAGCCCCACCCTCTTCAACATACAGTTGAAATCGGAAGTTTACACACACCTTAGCCAAATACATTTAAACTCAGTTTTTCACAAATCCTGACATTTAATCCTTGTAAAAATTCCCTTTTTAGGTCAGTTAGAATCTCCACTTTATTTTATGAGTGTTAAATCTCAGAATAATAGTAGAAAGAATGATTTATTTCAGCTTTTATTTCTTTCATCACATTCTCAGTGGGTCAGAAGTTTACATACACCTAGTATTTGGTAGCATTGCCTTTAATTTGTTTAACTTGGGTCAAATGTTTTGGGTAGCCTTCCACAAGCTTCCCACAGTAAGTTGGGTGAATTTTGTCCCATTTCTCCTAACAGAGCTGGTGTAACGGAGTCAGGTTTGTAGGCCTCCTTGCTCGCACACGCTTTTTCAGTTCTGCCAACAAATGGTCTATAGGATTGAGGTCAGGGATTTGTGATGGCCACTCCAATACCTTGACTTTGTTGTCCTTAAGCTATTTTGCCACAACTTTGGAAGTATGCTTGGGGTCATTGTCCATTTGGAAGACCTATTTGTGACCAAGCTTTAACTTCCTGACTGATGTCTTGAGATGTTGCTTCAATATATCGACATAATTTCCCCCTCCTCATGATGCCATCTATTTTGTGAAGTGCACCAGTCCATCCTGCAGCAAAGCACCCCAACAACATGATGCTGCCACCCCCGTGCTTCACGGTTGGAATGGTGTTCTTCGGCTTGCAAGCCTCCCCCTTTGTCCTCCAAACACAACGATGGTCATTATGGCCAAACAGTTCTATTTTTGTTTCATCAGACCAGAGGACATTTCTCCCAAAAGTACAAACTTTGTCCCCATGTGCAGTTGCAAACCATAGTCTGGCTTTTCATGGCGGTTTTGGAGCAGTGGCTTCTTCCTTGCTGAGCGGCCTTTCAGGTTATGTCAATATATGACTCGTTTTACTGTGGATATAGATACGTTTGTACCTGATACGTTTGTACCAGCATCTTCAGAAGGTAATTTGCTGTTCTGGGATTGATTTGCACTTTTTGCACCAAAGTACGTTCATCTCTAGGAGACAGAAGGCGTCTGCTTCCTGAGCGGTATGACGGCTGCGTGGTCCCATGGTGTTTATACTTGCGTACAATTGTTTGTACAGATTAACGCGGTCCCTTCAGGCGTTTGGAAATTGCTGCCAAGGATGAACCAGACTTGTGGAGGACTACAATTTTATTTCTGAGGTCTTGGCTGATTGCTTTTGATTTTCTCGTGATGTCAAGCAAAGAGGCACTGAGTTTGAAGGTAGGCCTTGAAATACATCCACAGGTACATCTCCAGTTGACTCAAATTATGTCAAATAGCCTATCAGAAGCTTCTAAAGCCATAACATAATTTTCAGGAATTTTCCAAGCTGTTTAAAGGCACAGTCAACTCACTGTATGTAAACTTCTGACCCACTGGAATTGTGATAGAGTGAACTTTGAGTGAAATAATCTGTCTACAAACAATTGTTGGAAAAATTACTTGTGTCATGCACAAAGTAGATGTCCTAACCGACTTGCCAAAACTATAGTTTGTTAACAAGAAATGTGTGCTGTGGTTGAAAAACAAGTTTTAATGACTCCAACCTAAGAGTATGTAAACTTCCATCTTCAACTGTTGATTTCAACAAATTGGTGAGGGCACTAGAACAGTCTGCAGTACCCGGCCTCACCCTACTAGAATCTGAAGTCAAATGTCTACTGTTTCCTGATGATCTGGTGCTTCTGTCCCCAACCAAGGAGGGCCTACAGCAGCACCTAGATCTTCTGCACAGATTCTGTCAGAGCTGGGCCCTGACAGTAAATCTCAGTAAGACTAAAAAAATGGTGTTCCAAAAAAGGTCCAGTTGCCAGGACCACAAATACAAATTCCATCTAGACACCGTTGCCCTAGAGCACGCAAAAAAACTATACATAACTAGGCCTAAACAGCAGCGCCCCAGGTAACTTCCACAAAGCTGTGAACGAGCTGAGAGACAAGGTAAGAAGGGCCTTCTATGCCATCAAAAGGAACATAAAATTTGACATACCAATTAGGATCTGGCAAAAAATACTTGAATCAGTTATCCTTGTCCTTTATGGTTGTGAGGTCTGGGGTCCGCTCACCAACCAAGAATTCACAAAATGTGACAAACACCAAATTGAGACTCTGCATGCAGAATTCTGCAAAAATGTCCTTTGTGTACAACGTAGAACACCAAATAATGCATGCGGAGCAGAATTAGGCCGATATCCGCTAATGATCAAAATCCAGAAAAGAGCCGTTAAATTCTACAACCACCTAAAAGGAAGCGTTTCCCAAACCTTCCATAACAAAGCCATCACCTACAGAGAGATGAACCTGGAGAAGAGTCCCCTAAGCAAGCTGGTCCTGGGTCTCTGTTCACAAACACAAATAGACCCCACAGAGCCCCAGGACAGCAACAGAATTAGACCCAAACAAATCATGAGAAAACAAAAAGATAATTACATGACACATTGGAAAAAACAGAGCACGGTAGAATGCTTTTTGACCCGAATCAGAGTACACAGTGGCAGAATACCTGAGATCACAAACTTAAGGAAATCTTTGAATATGTACAGACTCAGTGAGCGTAGCCTTGCTATTGAGAAAGGCCACCATAGGCAGACCTGGCTCTCAATCAATCAATCAATCAAGTTTATTTTATATAGCCCTTCGTACATCAGCTAATATCTCGAAGTGCTGTACAGAGACCCAGCCTAAAACCCCAAACAGCTAGAATGCAGGTGTAGAAGCACGGTGGCTAGGAAAAACTCCCTAGAAAGGCCAAAACCTAGGAAGAAACCTAGAGAGGAACCAGGCTATGAGGGGTGGCCAGTCTTCTTCTGGCTGTGCCGGGTGGAGATTATAACAGACCTATGCCAAGATGTTCAAAAATGTTCATAAGTGACAAGCATGGTCAAATAATAATCATGAATAATTTTCAGTTGGCTTTTCATAGCCGATCATTAAGAGTTGAAAAACAACAGGTCTGGGACAGGTGGCGGTTCCATAACCGCAGGCAGAACAGCTGAAACCGGAACAGCAGCAAGGCCAGGCGGACTGGGGACAGCAAGGAGCCACCACGCCCGGCAGTCCCGACGTATGGTACTAGGGCTCAGGTCCTCCGAGAGAAAGAAAGAGAGAAGGAGAAAATTAGAGAGAGCCAAGATTTTCAAAATGTTCATAAATGACAAGCATGGTCAAATAATAATCAGGAATAAATCTCAGTTGGCTTTTCATAGCCGATCATTAAGAGTTGAAAACAGCAGGTCTGGGACAGGTAGGGGTTCCGTAACCGCAGGCAGAACAGTTGAAACTGGAATAGCAGCAAGGCCAGGCGGACTGGGGACAGCAAGGAGTCATCATGCCCGGTAGTCCTGACGTATGGTCCTAGGGCTCAGGTTCTCAGAGAGAGAGAAAGAAAGAGAGAACGAGAGAATTAGAGAAAGCATACTTAAATTCACACAGGACACTGGATAAGACAGGAGAAGTACTCCAGGTATAACCAACTGACCCTAGCCCCCCGACACAAACTACTGCAGCATAAATACTGGAGGCTGAGACAGGAGCGGTCAGGAGACACTGTGGCCCCATCCGAAGATACCCCCGGACAGGGCCAAATAGGAAGGATATAACCCCACCCACTTTGCCAAAGCACAGCCCCCGCACCACTGGAGGGATATCTTCAACCACCAATTTATAATCCTGAGACAAGGCCGAGTATAGCCTACAAATATCTCCACCACAGCACAAACAAAGGGGGGGCGCCAACCTGTCTTCTCTCAAGAGAAGACAGGCTATGTGCACACTGCCCACAAAAGTGGAAACTGAGCTGCACTTCCTAACCTCCTGCCAAAGGTATTACCATATTAGAAACACATTTTCCCCTTAGATTACAAAGATCCACAAAGAATTTGAAAACAAACCTAATTTTGATAAACTCCAATATCTATTGGGTGAAATACCACAGTGTGCCATCACAGCAGCAATATTTGTGACCTGTTGCAACAAGAAAAGGGCAACCAGTGAAGAACAAACACCATTGTAAATACAACCCATATTTATGTTTATTTACTTTCCCTTTTGCACATCATATGTGTAGAGAGTATAGAGATATTATGTGTAGAGAGTATAGAGATATTATGTGTAGAGAGTATAGAGATATTATGTGTAGAGAGTATAGAGATATTATGTGTAGAGAGTATAGAGATATTATGTGTAGAGAGTATAGAGATATTGTTATCCACGTTGGCACCAACGATGTTAGGATGAAACAGTCAGAGCAACATAACTTCAGCATGTAAATCAGCTAGAAAGATGTGTCGGCATCGAGTAATTGTCTCTGGCCCCCTCCCAGTTAGGGGGAGTGATGAGCTCTACAGCAGAGTCTCACAACTCAATCGCTGGTTGAAAACTGTTTTCTGCCCCTCCCAAAAGATAGAATTTGTAGATAATTGCCTGGCCTGCTGAGGAGTGATGGACTCCATCCTAGCTGGAGGGGTGCTCTCATCTTATCTACCAACATAGACAGGGCTCTAACTCCTCTAGCTCCACAATGAAATAGGGTGCAGGCCAGGCAGCAGGCTGTTAGCCAGACTGCCAGCTTAGTGGAGTCTGCCACAAGCACAGTCAGTGTAGTCAGGTCCGCTATCCCCATTGAGACTATGTCTGTGCCTCGACCTAGGTTGGGCAAAACTAAACATGATGGTGTTTGCCTTAGCAATCTCACTAGGATAAAGACCTCCTCCATTCCTGCCATTATTGAAAGAGATTGTGATACATCACATCTCAAAATAGGGCTACTTAATGTTAGATCCCTCACTTCAAAGGCAGTTATAGTCAATGAACTAATCACTGATCATAATCTTGATGTGATTGGCCTGACTGAAACATGGCTTAAGCCTGATGAATTTACTGTGTTAAATGAGGCCTCACCTCCTGGTTACACTAGTGACCATATCCCCCGCACATTCCGCAAAGGCGGAGGTGTTGCTAACATTTACGATCGCAGATTTCAATTTACAAAAAAAACCCCGACGTTTTCGTCTTTTGAGCTTCTAGTCATGAAATCTATGGAGCCTACTCAATCGCTTTTTACAGCTACTGTTTACAGGCCTCCTGGGCCATATACAGCGTTCCTCACTGAGTTCCCTGAATTCCTATCGGACCTTGTAGTCATAGCAGATAATATTCTAATTTTTTGGTGATTTTAATATTCACATGGAAAAGTCCATAGACCCACTCCAAAAGGCTTTCGGAGCCATCATCGACTCAGTGGGTTTTGTCCAACATTTCTCTGGACCTACTCACTGCCACAGTCATACTCTGGACCTAGTTTTGTCCCATGGAATAAATATTGTAGATCTTAATGTTTTTCCTCATAATCCTGGACTATCGGACCACCATTTTATTACGTTTGCAATCGCAACAAATAATCTGCTCAGACCCCAACCAAGGAGCATCAAAAGTCATGCTATAAATTCTCAGACAACACAAATATTCCTTGATGCCCTTCCAGAATCCTTCTGCCTACCCAAGGACGTCAGAGGACAAAAATCAGTTAACCACCTAACTGAGGAACTCAATTTAACCTTGCGCAATTCCCTACATGCAGTTGCACCCCTAAAAACTAAACACATTTGTCATAAGAAACTAGCTCCCTGGTATACAGAAAATACCCGAGCTCTGAAGCAAGCTTCCAGAAATTGGAACGGAAATGGCGCCACACCAAACTGGAAGTCTTCCGACTAGCTTGGAAAGACAGTACCGTGCAGTATCGAAGAGCCCTCACTGCTGCTCGATCATCCTATTTTTCTAACTTAATTGAGGAAAATAAGAACAATCCAAAATTTATTTTTGATACTGTCGCAAAGCTAACTAAAAAGCAGCATTCCCCAAATGAGGATGGCTTTCACTTCAGCAGTAATAAATTCATGAACTTTGAGGAAAAGATCATGATCATTAGAAAGCAAATTACGGACTCCTCTTTAAATCTGCGTATTCCTCCAAAGCTCAGCTGTCCTGAGTCTGCACAACTCTGCCAGGACCTAGGATCAAGAGAGACACTTAAGTATTTTAGTACTATATCTCTTGACACAATGATGAAAAAAATAATGGCCTCTAAACCTTCAAGCTGCATACTGGACCCTAATTTCAACTAAACTACTGAAAGAGCTGCTTCCTGTGCTTGTCCCTCCTATGTTGAACATAATAAATGGCTCTCTATCCACTGGATGTGTACCAAACTCACTAAAAGTGGCAGTAATAAAGCCTCTCTTGAAAAAGCCAAACCTTGACCCAGAAAATATAAAAATCTTTCGGCCTATATCGAATCTTCCATTCCTCTCAAAAGAAATTGAAAAAGCTGTTGCGCAGCAACTCACTGCCTTCCTGAAGACAAACAATGTATACGAAAGGCTTCAGTCTGGTTTTAGACCCCATCATAGCACCGAGACTGCACTTGTGAAGGTGGTAAATTACCTTTTAATGGCGTCAGACCAAGGCTCTGCATCTGTCCTCGTGCTACTAGACCTTAGTGCTGCCTTTGATACCATCGATCACCACATTCTTTTGGAGAGATTGGAAACCCAAATTGGTCTACACGGACAAGTTCTGGCCTGGTTTAGATCTTATCTGTCGGAAAGATATCAGTTTGTCTCTGTGAATGGTTTGTCCTCTGACAAATCAACTGTACATTTCGGTGTTCCTCAAGGTTCCGTTTTGGGACCACTATTGTTTTCACTATATATTTTACCTCTTGGGGATGTGATTCGAAAACATAATGTAAAACTTTCACTGCTATGCGGATGACACACAGCTGTACATTTCAATGAAACATGGTGAAGCCCCAAAATTGCCCTCGCTAGAAGCATGTGTTTCAGACATAAGGAAGTGGATGGCTGGAAACGTTCTACTTTTAAACTCAACAAAACAGAGATGCTTGTTCTAGGTCCCAAGAAACAAAGAGATCTTCTGTTGAATCTGACAATTAATCTTGATGGTTGTAAAGTCGTCGCAAATAAAACTGTGAAGGACCTCGGCGTTACTCTGGACCCTGATCTCTTTTTTGACGAACATATCAAGACTGTTTCAAGGACAGCTTTTTTCCATCTACGTAACATTGCAAAAATCAGAAATTTTCTGTCCAAAAATGATGCAGAGAAATTGGTCCATGCTTTTGTTACTTCTAGGTTGGACTACTGCAATGCTCTACTTTCCGGCTACCCGGATAAAGCACTAAATAAACTACAGTTAGTGCTAAATACGGCTGCTAGAATCCTGACTAGAACCAACATTTTTTATCATATTACTCCAGTGCTAGCTTCCCTACACTGGCTTCCTGTTAAGGCAAGGGCTGATTTCAAGGTTTTACTGTTAACCTACAAAGCATTACATGGGCTTGCTCCTACCTATCTTTCCGAGTTGGTCCTGCCGTACATACTTACGGTCACAAGACGCAGGCCTCCTAATTGTCCCTAGAATTTCCAAGCAAACAGCTGGAGGCAGGGCTTTCTCTTATAGATCTCCATTTTTATGGAATGGTCTGCCTAACCATGTGAGAGACGCAGACTCGGTCTCAACTTTTAAGTCTTTACTGAAGACTCATCTCTTCAGTGGGTCATATGATTGAGTGTCGTCTGGCCCAGGAGTGTGAAGGTGAACGGAAAGGCTCTGGAGCAACGAACCGCCCTTGCTGTCTCTGCCTGGCCGGTTCCCCTCTCTCCACTGCGATTCTCTGCCTCTAACCCTATTACAGGGGCTGAGTCACTGGCTTACTGGTGCTCTTTCATGCCGTCCCTAGGAGGAGGCGTCACTTGAGTGGGTTGAGTCACTGACGTGATCTTCCTGTCTGGGTTGGCGCCCCCACTTGGGTTGTGCCATGGCGGAGATCTTTGTGGGCTATACTCGGCCTTGTCTCAGGATGGTAAGTTTGGTGGTTGAAGATATCCCTCTAGTGGTGTGGGGGCTGTGCTTTGCCAAAGTGGGTGGGGTTATATCCTTCATTTTTGGCCCTGTCCGGGGGTATCATCGGGTGGGGCCACAGTGTCTCCTGACCCCTCCTGTCTCAGCCTCCAGTATTTATGCTGCAGTAGTTTATGTGTCGGGGGCTAGGGTCAGTTTGTTATATCTGGAGTACTTATCCTGTCTTATCCGGTGTCCTGTGTGAATTTAAGTATGCTCTCTCTAATTCTCTCTTTCTCTCTTTCTTTCTCTCTCTCGGAGGACCTGAGCCCTAGGACCATGCCTCAGGACGACCTGGCATGATGACACCTTGCTGTCCCCAGTCCACCTGGCCGTGCTGCTGCTCCATTTTCAACTGTTCTGCCTGCGGCTATGGAACCCTGACCTGTTCATCGGACGAGCTACCTGTCCCAGACCTGCTGTTTTCAACTCTTTAGAGACCACAGGAGCGGTGGAGATACTCTTAATGATCGGCTATGAAAAGCCAACTGACATTTACTCCTGAGGTGCTGACTTGCTGCACCCTCGACAACTACTGTGATTATTATTATTCGACCATGCTGGTCATTTATGAACATTTGAACATCTTGGCCATGTTCTGTTATAATCTCCACCCGGCACAGCCAGAAGAGGACTGGCCACCCCTCATAGCCTGGTTCCTCTCTAGGTTTCTTCCTAGGTTTTGGCCTTTCTAGGGAGTTTTTCCTAGCCACCGTGCTTCTACACCTGCATTGCTTGTTGTTTGGGGTTTTAGGCTGGGTTTCTGTACAGCACTTTGAGATATCAGCTGATGTACGAAGGGCTATATAAATACATTTGATTTGATTTGATATGACATTTGATATCTCTTTATTATTTTGGAACTTTTGTGAGTGTAATGTTCATTTTTATAGTTGTTTTCACTTTTGTTTATAATCTACTTCACTTGCTTTGGCAATGTTAACATATGTTTCCCTTGCCAATAAAACCCTTAAATTGAATTGCATTGAATTGAGAGACCTCTCCCTGCTCGACATCAACAGTGCCAAACACAAGATATTCTGTCGCACTCGCACGTCAGCACCACTTGGTGTTTTGCACGCACACACACACACGCACGCACGCACGCACGCACGCACGCACGCACACACACACACACACACACACACACACACACACACACACACACACACACACACCATTCGTCTGTGAAGGATCACATATGGAGAAAATGATGATTGCGGATGACAAAAACAAACAGAAGATATGTTTGTTTACACTTGTAGTATTGTTGGTGTTTACTATTATTCCTTTAATGAAAGATCAGGAATTAAAAGAGTAGTAGAGCCACTTCAGTCAACATATGACAAGGAATGTTATATCACACAGCCTATAAAATGAAATCTATCAAATGAACATGATTAAAATAATAAAATAACGAATTCTGAACTTAAATGGTAAGTTTTTGGAAGTTCCATGGCGGAAAGCTTTGACGTTCGTTATTAAATTCCCAGTCGATGCTGGTGAGGACTGTAGCGCCTGGGAGAGGAGTGGGCCTGGAATCGATTTGCTGCGCTTTATTTTTTCTTCTCCTAAGCATGCAGGGAGTCTGGCCAGCGCCCCTCCCTCTCAGGCGTCACTACAGACCATGGTTAAATTCCAGGCTGTATCACAACCGGCCATGATTGGGAGTCCCATAGGGCGGCACACAATTGGCCCAGCGTTGTCCGGGTTTGGCCGGGGTAGGCCGTGATTGTAAATTAGAATTTGTTCTTAACTGACTTGCCCTGTTAAATAAAGGTTTGATAAATAAATAAAAATGATCTCGCTCTGCACAAACCCCTACCACACATACACTGACCCCGAGACCACAGTGCGCTAAAATTAGGTGGGAGGGGGCGTTATGATACAACTTAAATCAGTGTTGAATCCACCTCACTCACAGCCCTAAAATCATTGTTGAATTCACCTCACTCACAGCCCTTAAATCAGTGTTGAATCCACCTCACTCACAGCCCTAAAATCAGTGTTGAATTCACCTCACTCACAGCCCTTAAATCAGTGTTGAATCCACCTAACTCACAGCCCTAAAATCAGTGTTGAATTCACCTCACTCACAGCCCTAAAATCAGTGTTGAATTCACCTCACTCACAGCCCTTAAATCAGTGATGAATCCACCTCACTCACAGCCCTTAAATCAGTGTTGAATTCACCTCACTCACAGCCCTAAAATCAGTGTTGAATTCACCTCACTCACAGCCCTAAAATCAGTGTTAAATCCACCTCACTCACAGCCCTAAAATCAGTGTTGAATCCACCTCACTCACAGCCCTAAAATCAGTGTTGAATCCACCTCACTCACAGCCCTTAAATCAGTGTTGAATTCACCTCACTCACAGCCCTTAAATCAGTGTTTAATTCACCTCACTCACAGCCCTAAAATCAGTGTTGAATCCACCTCACTCACAGCCCTTAAATCAGTGTTGAATTCACCTCACTCACAGCCCTTAAATCAGTGTTGAATCAACCTCACTCACAGCCCTAAAATCAGTGTTGAATTCACCTCACTCACAGCCCTTAAATCAGTGTTGAATTCACCTCACTCACAGCCCTTAAATCAGTGTTGAATTCACATCACTCACAGCCCTTAAATCAGTGTTGAATTCACCTCACTCACAGCCCTTAAATCAGTGTTGAATTCACCTCACTCACAGCCCTAAAATCAGTGTGAATTCACCTCACTCACAGCCCTTAAATCAGTGTTGAATTCACCTCACTCACAGCCCTTAAATCAGTGTGGAATTCACCTCACTCACAGCCCTTAAATCAGTGTTGAATTCACCTCACTCACAGGCCTTAAATCAGTGTTGAATTCACCTCACTCACAGCCCTTAAATCAGTGTTGAATCCACCTCTCACAGCCCTTAAATCAGTGTTGAATCCACCTCACTCACAGCCCTTAAATTAGTGTTGAATCCACCTCTCACAGCTCTTAAATCAGTGTTGAATCTACCTCTCACAGCCCTTAAATCAGTGTTGAATCCACCTCTCACAGCCCTTAAATCAGCATTGAATCCACCTCTCACAGCTCTTAAATCAGTGTTGAATCCACCGAAATCCACCTCTCACAGCTCTTAAATCAGCGTTGAATCCACCTGTCACAGCTCTTAAATCAGTGTTGAATCCACCTCTCACAGCTCTTAAATCAGTGTTGAATCCACCTCACTCACAGCTCTTAAATCAGCGTTGAATCCACCTCTCACAGCTCTTAAATCAGCGTTGAATCCACCTCTCACAGCCCTTAAATCAGCGTTGAATCCACCTCTCACAGCCCTTAAATCAGCGTTGAATCCACCTCTCACAGCCCTTAAATCAGTGTTGAATCTACATCTCACAGCCCTTAAATCAGTGTTGAATCCACCTCTCACAGCTCTTAAATCAGTGTTGAATTCACCTCTCACAGGCCTTAAATCAGTGTTGAATCCACCTCTCACAGCTCTTAAATCAGCGTTGAATCCACCTCTCACAGCCCCTAAATCAGTGTTGAATCCACCTCTCACAGCTCTTAAATCAGCGTTGAATCCACCTGTCACAGCTCTTAAATCAGTGTTGAATCCAACTCTCACAGCTCTTAAATCAGCGTTGAATCCACCTCTCACAGCCCTTAAATCAGCGTTGAATCCACCTCTCTCACAGCCCTAAAATCAGTGTTGAATCCACCTCACTCACAGCCCTAAAATCAGTGTTGAATCCACCTCACTCACAGCCCTTAAATCAGTGTTGAATTCACCTCACTCACAGCCCTTAAATCAGTGTTGAATCCACCTCACTCACAGCCCTAAAATCATTGTTGAATTCACCTCACTCACAGCCCTTAAATCAGTGTTGAATTCACCTCACTCACAGCCCTTAAATCAGTGTTGAATTCACCTCACTCACAGCCCTTAAATCAGTGTTGAATTCACCTCACTCACAGCCCTTAAATCAGTGTTGAATTCACCTCTCTCACAGCCCTAAAATCAGTGTTGAATCCACCTCTCACAGCCCTAAAATCAGTGTTGAATCCACCTCTCACAGCTATTAAATCAGTGTTGAATCCACCTCTCACAGCTATTAAATCAGTGTTGAATCCACCTCTCACAGCTATTAAATCTGTTGAATCCACCTCACTCACAGCCCTAAAATCAGTGTTGAATCCACCTCACTCACAGCCCTTAAATCAGTGTTGAATTCACCTCACTCACAGCCCTTAAATCAGTGTTTAATTCACCTCACTCACAGCCCTAAAATCAGTGTTGAATCCACCTCACTCACAGCCCTTAAATCAGTGTTGAATTCACCTCACTCACAGCCCTTAAATCAGTGTTGAATCCACCTCACTCACAGCCCTAAAATCAGTGTTGAATTCACCTCACTCACAGCCCTTAAATCAGTGTTGAATTCACCTCACTCACAGCCCTTAAATCAGTGTTGAATTCACCTCACTCACAGCCCTTAAATCAGTGTTGAATTCACCTCACTCACAGCCCTTAAATCAGTGTTGAATTCACCTCACTCACAGCCCTAAAATCAGTGTTGAATCCACCTCTCACAGCCCTTAAATCAGTGTTGAATCCACCTCTCACAGCTATTAAATCAGTGTTGAATCCACCTCTCATAGCTATTAAATCAGTGTTGAATCCACCTCTCACAGCCCTTAAATCAGTGTTGAATCCACCTCACTCACAGCCCTAAAATCAGTGTTGAATCCACCTCACTCACAGCCCTAAAATCAGTGTTGAATCCACCTCACTCACAGCCCTTAAATCAGTGTTGAATTCACCTCACTCACAGCCCTTAAATCAGTGTTTAATTCACCTCACTCACAGCCCTAAAATCAGTGTTGAATCCACCTCACTCACAGCCCTTAAATCAGTGTTGAATTCACCTCACTCACAGCCCTTAAATCAGTGTTGAATTCACCTCACTCACAGCCCTAAAATCAGTGTTGAATTCACCTCACTCACAGCCCTTAAATCAGTGTTGAATTCACCTCACTCACAGCCCTTAAATCAGTGTTGAATTCACCTCACTCACAGCCCTTAAATCAGTGTTGAATTCACCTCACTCACAGCCCTTAAATCAGTGTTGAATTCACCTCACTCACAGCCCTAAAATCAGTGTTGAATCCACCTCTCACAGCCCTTAAATCAGTGTTGAATCCACCTCTCACAGCTATTAAATCAGTGTTGAATCCACCTCTCACAGCTATTAAATCAGTGTTGAATCCACCTCTCACAGCCCTTAAATCAGTGTTGAATCCACCTCACTCACAGCCCTTAAATTAGTGTTGAATCCACCTCTCACATCTCTTAAATCAGTGTTGAATCTACCTCTCACAGCCCTTAAATCAGTGTTGAATCCACCTCTCACAGCTCTTAAATCAGCATTGAATCCACCTCTCACAGCTCTTAAATCAGTGTTGAATCCACCGAATCCACCTCTCACAGCTCTTAAATCAGCGTTGAATCCACCTGTCACAGCTCTTAAATCAGCGTTGAATCCACCTCTCACAGCCCTTAAATCAGCGTTGAATCCACCTCTCACAGCCCTTAAATCAGCGTTGAATCCACCTCTCACAGCCCTTAAATCAGTGTTGAATCTACCTCTCACAGCCCTTAAATCAGTGTTGAATCCACCTCTCACAGCTCTTAAATCAGTGTTGAATTCACCTCTCACAGGCCTTAAATCAGTGTTGAATCCACCTCTCACAGCTCTTAAATCAGCGTTGAATCCACCTCTCACAGCCCCTAAATCAGTGTTGAATCCACCTCTCACAGCTCTTAAATCAGCGTTGAATCCACCTGTCACAGCTCTTAAATCAGTGTTGAATCCACCTCTCACAGCTCTTAAATCAGCGTTGAATCCACCTCTCACAGCCCTTAAATCAGCGTTGAATCCACCTCTCACAGCTCTTAAATCAGTGTTGAATCCACCTCACTCACAGCCCTAAAATCAGTGTTGAATTCACCTCACTCACAGCCCTAAAATTAGTGTTGAATCCACCTCTCACAGCTCTTGAATCAGCGTTGAATTCACCTCACTCACAGCCCTTAAATTAGTGTTGAATCCACCTCTCACAGGCCTTAAATCAGTGTTGAATCCACCTCTCACAGCTCTTAAATCAGCGTTGAATCCACCTCTCACAGCCCTTAAATCAGCGTTGAATCCACCTCACTCACAGCTCTTAAATCAGTGTTGAATCCACCTCTCACAGCTCTTAAATCAGCGTTGAATCCACCTCTCACAGCTCTTGAATCAGCGTTGAATCCACCTCTCACAGCTCTTAAATCAGCGTTGAATCCACCTCTCACAGCTCTTGAATCAGCGTTGAATTCACCTCACTCACAGCCCTTAAATTAGTGTTGAATCCACCTCTCACAGGCCTTAAATCAGTGTTGAATCCACCTCTCACAGCTCTTAAATCAGCGTTGAATCCACCTCTCACAGCCCTTAAATCAGAGTTGAATCCACCTCTCACAGCCCTTAAATCAGTGTTGAATCCACCTCTCACAGCTCTTAAATCAGCGTTGAATCCACCTCTCACAGCTCTTGAATCAGCGTTGAATCCACCTCTCACAGGCCTTAAATCAGTGTTGAATCCACCTCTCACAGCTCTTAAATCAGCGTTGAATCCACCTCTCACAGCTCTTAAATCAGCGTTGAATCCACCTCTCACAGCCCTTAAATCAGTGTTGAATCCACCTCTCACAGCCCTTAAATCAGTGTTGAATCCACCTCTCACAGGCCTTAAATCAGCGTTGAATCCACCTCTCACAGCCCTTAAATCAGTGTTGAATCCACCTCTCACAGGCCTTAAATCAGCGTTGAATCCACCTCTCACAGCCCTAAATCAGTGTTGAATCCACCTCTCACAGCTCTTAAATCAGCGTTGAATCCACCTCTCACAGCCCTTAAATCAGCGTTGAATCCACCTCTCACAGCCCTTAAATCAGCGTTGAATCCACCTCTCACAGCCCTTAAATCAGCGTTGAATCCACCTCTCACAGCTCTTAACTCAGTGTTGAATCCACCTCTCACAGCCCTTAAATCAGTGTTGAATCCACCTCTCACAGCTCTTAAATCAGTGTTGAATCCACCTCTTACAGCTCTTAAATCAGTGTTGAATCCACCTCTCACAGGCCTTAAATCAGCGTTGAATCCACCTCTCACAGCTCTTAAATCAGTGTTGAATCCACCTCTCACAGCTCTTAAATCAGCGTTGAATCCACCTCTCACAGCTCTTAAATCAGCGTTGAATCCACCTCTCACAGCTCTTAAATCAGCGTTGAATCCACCTCTCACAGCTCTTAAATCAGTGTTGAATCCACCTCTCACAGCTCTTAAATCAGTGTTGAATCCACCTCTCACAGCCCTTAAATCAGTGTTGAATCCACCTCTCACAGCCCTTAAATCAGTGTTGAATCCACCTCTCACAGGCCTTAAATCAGTGTTGAATCCACCTCTCACAGCTCTTAAATCAGCGTTGAATCCACCTCTCACAGCTCTTAAATCAGCCTTGAATCCACCTCTCACAGCTCTTAAATCAGCGTTGAATCCACCTCTCACAGCTCTTAAATCAGCGTTGAATCCACCTCTCACAGCTCTTAAATCAGCGTTGAATCCACCTCTCACAGCTCTTAAATCAGTGTTGAATCCACCTCTCACAGCCCTTAAATCAGCGTTGAATCCACCTCTCACAGCTCTTAAATCAGTGTTGAATCCACCTCTCACAGCTCTTAAATCAGCGTTGAATCCACCTCTCACAGGCCTTAAATCAGCGTTGAATCCACCTCTCACAGCTCTTAAATCAGTGTTGAATCCACCTCTCACAGCTCTTAAATCAGCGTTGAATCCACCTCTCACAGGCCTTAAATCAGTGTTGAATCCACCTCTCACAGCTCTTATTGAACATGTAGTACAGATACAGTAACTGGCTTAGGATTTAAAATCAAACACCAGGAGGAAGTGGAGCACTACACATTTAGGAAGATGTTTGGGACTAAAATGGAGATCTTTCGTGGCCTGCAGTGAGAAGAGGGTGAGGTGTGTGTGTACGTGTGTGATGTATTTAATCATAGCTCTCCCGTGTTAGAGGCTTGGTGCTCCTTGGGAGGGTAATGAAACACTAGTTATTAGTGCAGGCACAATTACAGCATAACTAACTGTTATGGATGAAGAACGTCATGAAAATGATTGAAGACGGGAAGGCCAGGCATTCATGCGGTTGAGTCCGTTTCTGCGATAACGAGGTGATGATCCTTGAAGAAACAAGCAAGGGGTTGTAACAAACTAGTCTTCGGTTGCCTCAGCAACACCCCTCCCTGCAGCACACAGAGAAATAGAACGGCAGCACATGCAGTCAGGTGCAGAGGAGAAAATGTGCTTCTTAATCTCTTTTAATAATAATGCTATTCGAACGGTTGTAAAGGTGATCAATTACCGTCATCCAAAATTCCATGACTGTCACAGCCCTAATAATTATAAATTCTCGGTGGATGGGACTTTTCTCTCTCTCTCTCTCTCTCTCTCTCTCTGCCTTCATCCTTCTCTCTCTCTTCTGGATGGCTTGGACCTCACAAGCCACAATCCTCCTGCACACAGAGCACACATAGCACACAGAGCACTCAGTTCACTAAGTTCACACAGAGCACTCAGTTCACTCAGTTCACTCAGGGCACAGAGCACTCAGTTCACTCAGGGCACACAGAGCACTCAGTTCACTCAGGGCACACAGAGCACTCAGTTCACTCAGGGCACACAGAGCACTCAGGGAACACAGAGCACACAGAGCACTCAGTTCACTCAGGGCACACAGAGCACTCAGTTCACTCAGGGCACACAGAGCACTCCGTTCACTCAGTTCACTCAGTTCACTCAGGGCACACAGAGCACTCAGTTCACTCAGTTCACACAGAGCACTCAGTTCACTCAGGGCACACAGAGCACTCAGTTCACTCAGGGCACACAGAGCACTCAGTTCACTCAGGGCACACAGAGCACTCAGTTCACTCAGGGCACACAGAGCACTCAGTTCACTCAGGGCACACAGAGCACTCAGTTCACTCAGGGCACACAGAGCACTCAGT